>NC_056739.1:1205290813-1205468313 GCF_019279795.1 Protopterus annectens | reverse complement strand
GCACTTCTAGGGATGTGGCCCTACAAATGAGATAGCCCCTAATAAGGCCTTCTCAGAACAATGTGCTCAGTCTTGACATTATATTGGCAAACAAACTTCAAGATGGCTGAAAATGCGCAATTCATGGTTGGAATGATGGTGAGAAGACCATGCTTCACTCAGAGACCTGTATTATGACTTTGTTAGTATATTCTTCATGTATAAGTTAAATTATTATATTACTTACATATGTTTATGCATTTTGTTGCAAAATAAAACCTGTTTGCATTACTTTCTAACGTGTATTTACTTGTCTTCATGCTTTAGTCATGGCTAAAAAGGTTTAGTTGACCCTCATTCCTACTGAGTTATCAAAGTATAAATGAATAAATTTGTATTGTACACACTGGCGAAAACTGAACAAGGAAAGAGTTGTTATACGGATGCACCATGTCATCAGGGGATCAGGTGCAGGTTAATCATGTAAACTCAATTTTGCAAATACGTACTGCAAGTTACATTTCCATCCGATTTACTACTGCATACAAGTCAATGAATTAGCATGCTTTTCAATAGTTTTCTTTTGTACATCAATCTGTGCATAACTATGTCATGCTTTCAAAATGTTGGGTGGTGCGGCGGTGCAGCAGTTAACATTGTCACCTCACAGCAATAAGTTCTCTGGTTTGATTCTCGGCTGGAGTGCTTTCTGTGTGGAGTCTTCATGTCCTCCCTGTGTTAAGGGTTTCCTCTGGGTTATCCTCTTTCCTCCCACATTCCAAAGACATGTCTGGAGCGTTTCTCCCTGAGACTGTGCTGAAAATAGGCTCTGCCCTAGTCGGAATTTCCTGGTAAACAGATGTTAAATAAAATATATGCATATGTAAATATTGAGTTTTGTCGCTGTCTCAATGTACTTCATCATGTGTAACCCCTACTTAACTCAATATATACTTTAATTTTCCCTGGAGCTTTTCCTTTTGGGCATCAGCTTAAAATGAAATCATCTGCAGTCAGACTGTCACAGTCAAAATAAATCCTAAATAAATAAACAAAATTCAAAATATGAGTAGCAATATGACTGATAAAGATTTAAGATATAAAAAAAAAAATTTAAATCAAATGGAGGGCTGTGAAGTCTTAACTACTTTGCCAGTAGTGTTGGTGATCAATAGATCTTTGCATGCATCTTAAATTGCATGGAACTTGTGACAAAAAAGGTGTGGAAAGAAAAAAGAAAAGGACACCTACGCAAGTTCATATGTAGGGTTGACAGACTAAGTTTTTTTCCACCTGCATCTATGTATATTAATAACCTATAAAGGTAGAGGTAGAACAACAGTGACCTCTGTACAGTTCCTCACTGTCTGCCCTTGGTTCATTCAACAAGGTAGACAATGCCTGGAAATTAGATATTAAAGATACTTAGCAGATTCCTAAAGGTAGCCTAGTAACAGTTGCAGTAGATTTGCAAAAGGTAAAGGCAAGCTAATTGCACTCCTGGAGCAGCTTAAAGTGTTACCATGGGGACGATAAGCATGCTGTGGAGGTAAAGCAGGGGATGTAATCCATATGGCTTGCTGGTGTTTCTGGGAATTTTTGGTGAAACTGGGCCATACATGTTTTGCAGAAAGTTTACCTGACTGAGGGAAAAGATGTGACAATAGTGAAAGGAAGTACTTAGGCTTAATGTTAAAGGGCAGGGTCAAATGTGTAGAGAAAGAAGGGCAGAGGGGACACAAGGTTTAGTAAGTACACAAAACAAGGAATAGACCCAAAAGGATGCTTAGTCTTATTGGAGTATGTATTTATATAGGTCTAAATGATTCAATTCTTACAATTATCTACAAGCTATAGGAAAGGAAGGGGTGTAGGCATACTTCTCAGTTGTCCAGAACTTTGTACAAAATCTTTGATATTGACTCAAAATGTTGTTCTTCCCTACATAACATTTTTTATCTATTAAGAAATCACTGATGATTACAGTCAGTCAATAATACCAAACGAGTTTCATACATTGTATCACTCAGAAAAATGCATGTCAATGCAGAATGTGTTGTTGTATTAAACTTTTTAAAGAGAACTGCAGTATTATTTAAAAATTGCTCCTGATTTTGCTCTTTTGTCCCCCATTATTTTTGTCTTTGTCTAAAACTCTTGACCAAAAGAAGTTGAGGGGTATAGCTGCAGGAGACACAGTTTAGCAATGTGGTATTGAATGAATGCTACTCCAGTAAACCAGGAAATTTCATTGATGGCAGAAAGATCAAAATGTTTTCCACAGGACATCTGCCTCCTTTTCTGCCTACCACATTAGAAAATCCACTGAAATCACATCACAAAAAATAAGTATTTTCTCTCTTGTAACAGTCTCAGAGTAAAGAAAAATGTTCTTTTCACAATATTTATTTCAAATTGTCTGACAAACAGTGATACAATTAATCTTATTCATGTTTTCATATTTTGACCCCTGTGCAGCAGGCCATACTTTGCCATTGGTGCCTCTCCTTGATCTCAGATGCTGGGAGTCATTACTGACCATCTGCCACTGGTGCCTCTCCTTGATCTCAGATTCTGGGAGTCATTACTGACCATCATCTGCCACTGGTGCCTCTCCTTGATCTCAGATGCTAGGAGTCATTACTGACCATCATCTGCCACTGGTGCCTCTCCTTGATCTCACGCTGGGAGTCATTACTGACCATCATCTGCCACTGGTGCCTCTCCTTGATCTCAGATGCTGGGAGTCATTACTGACCATCATCTGTCACTGGTGCCTCTCCTTGATCTCAGATGCTGGGAGTCATTACTGACCATCATCTGCCACTGGTGCCACTCCTTGATCTCAGATGTTGGGAGTTATTACTGACCATCATCTGCCACTGGTGCCTCTCCTTGATCTCAGATGCTGGAAATCACTTCTGATCACCAGACATAATCCGATACTTTCTCCCATTGTCTGAGTGAAGACAGAGGCATCTCAGTGTTACATTATACTCCTAGCTGTAGGAATTTCTCAGTGATACTCCTAACTGTAGGATTTTCTCAGTGTTACATCGTATTCCTAGCTGTAGGGAATTTTTTGTTTTACGCCATACCCCTCAACTTTACAGATTTTCACAGAATGTCCAGATTTTTGGCTCATATTTTTGGTTTGTTCCTCCAAAAATCTGTACTTTTCTCTTAAATAGCTGAGGATTGAAGTCATTAAATAATGACAAACATTTGAGTTTAAGACTCCACATCCTTAAGAAAATTCATGCTAAAGCAAACCCTATTATTCTATCAACTTTCTATGTTTGTAGGAGCAATATTTAAAATCTGTCCCTATTTGTCCCCCCATTATTTTAGGCTTTGTCCAGAGTTTTTGCTGTGAGAGGTTGGGAGGTATGCGCTATACGATTCCCTGCCCCACATATGCCCATCCTCCAGTAACATAAGGCCATTATGCTAAGAACGCCTGTCAGTGTATGTAAACTTAGGAAACATATTCTCTAGTATCAACACTGGGTTATTATCCAGTATCCAAGACCCTTTCCCTCCACCCCAGGATAGGCAAGCTAGTAAAATACTTCAGCATTTCCTAGCTCTCCCAGCTGTTTTTTCTTGTGCTTATTTCACTTGAAAAACCCAGGTTGTCCGGGCTCCAGTTAGCACTCTGCCCTCAATGCCACAGAGACAGTCAGTGAATCTTACCTTCCTTTGGGAGTAAGTGAATTCAATGAGTATGCAACAGCAAGGGAAAAGGTAAGGTCAAGGAAAGCGGTTTCATGAAAATATTTCTACATAAACTGGTGTGGAGCAGGGTCGCTCTAGTGGATGGGAGGAATGACATACCACAATAAAGTGCACAGCATCTATAAGCAGGGAGAAAGCAAGGAGTAAAAAGCAAGGAGTAAAAAGCAAGTTGTCTTAGCAGACAGAAAGCCAGAGTAGATGAAGGTGAGGAAGAACACTGTTGAAACAGAGACATGAGAAAGAGGAATGAGATTACTAGTGCAGAGAGGAGAAAGTGAGACAGGAGAATATAGCAGATGTTAGTGGCAGGGACCAAGAAGAGTAAGAGAAGAAGCATTCTGGGGAAGAATGGGTCTGGGTAGAGGTAATGGGAAACGGGTAGATTGAGATTAAAGCAAGACAAACATATGAGTGATGGGATATGTCATTTGTTTGGGGTATTCAGATATGAAGCAGTGAGACAGAGAAGGAGAGATTCAAGAACTGACTGTAGATCCACTTTCACCCCCCCCCCCGATAAAATGAGATGTATGCGGTGTATATAGTCACATTCTGATCAGCAATGCTTCTTATTTTTATCTACTGCACTGAATCAAACTGAAATCACCACATCACAGTCTTGTACAGTGGAGGGGTGACGTCCACATCTCTAAAATTAATACCCCATGCTATGTACTCTGAAGGGCTACTTAATGTGATAGCTCCTGTTGTTTCCTTTCAGTACTGATGTTGAAGGTTTTAGAACTGAAAGTTTTTACTTGTTTAATAGCAAATAAATAAGCTGTCTGTTGATGTCCTTTGAATCTGATGGTACATCCTTTATTTAAAGTTTCATTACACAATGTAATTTAAAGACATTGCAAAATCAAAAAAAAAAAAAAAAAAAAAAACAGTCCAGGCAGGAACAAGGATGGCAGTATAAACGTCTTTAATAAAGTAACACAAGCGCTTTTGCCATGCGTCAAATGCAGGGCTTTTTCAAGTGAATAACAAAAAACAAATTTCCAATCACATTTAAATACCCCCATTCATTAAAACGGCGCCAAAATTTTTAAAGCAACACACACTATCCCATTCTTTCATATAGAACACTAAAACTCAATAACATTCAATTTCCCTTCAACAGAACCTCCTATATATTGTGTAAACAGTCTACCATTAGTGAATAAAACATAAGATACTTTCTTAAAAAACATATAATGTGCACAAAAAGGAAGATGTAAAAAAAAGGAAGATGTAAAAAAGGGGATGTGAAAATGAGAAGGAAGATGTAAAAACATGAGGTATAAAAAGTTACTGGCCCAGAACACCTTCACAAACACATGCATACAATCCCAGAGCCTCAACACAAATATAATGTTTCCAGATCCACTTTAGTAGCATATTTCTAATAGGATCCACAAAAAACTATGGGTAAATACCATTACCATCTATGTTGTTGTAACCTGTAATTTCTTATAATTTCTCAGCTCTTTTTACTAAATATGGTTTAATTGAAACATGGTCGTTCATCCCCAGGGGTTGGGATGAATTGAGTTTTAATTGCCAAAAGGTCTCTCTGCAACATAACCAGTTCTCCCAGTCACCACTCCTTGGGTCTTGTTAATCCAACTTGATCTAGTTCTAGGACTCTGTGAGCACTTAAGTGGAAACGGCAAACCCTGTGGATGTGGGGTGTCTAAACTTCCAAAAAGCCATTAGCAGTGTATCTCAGAGGAAGTTAGTATTAAAATTAGGGCATGTGTGTGGGACATAAAAACTGTGATGTGAACAGAAAAATTAGATTTCTGATCAAAGGCAGAGGGTGGTAGTTAAATTAAATGTTGGGAGAAGTCAGTAAACAGTGGAATACCAAAGAATTATGTAATGTGGTAGCTCCAGTTAGATGTTTGTATCAGATAATGGGCTGGTTGTGGAGAGCAAAGTCAACTTGTAGGTGTCTCATGTGATCATCAGTGCAGGAATCACAGAAGAAGGAGTCAGTCTCAGCGAGACCTGCAACAGCACACTCTGTGTGTCTGCTGTTGCAGCTGGTATTTAATGCAGAAAAGTAAAAGACTGCATGGTTTGAACAGGAAAACCATTAAGCAAGAGAGAGAGAGATGCGGACAGACAGAGAGACAGGAGCACCGAGACAGACACATGCACAGGGACAGAGTCTCTCTCACACACACACACACACACACACACACACACACACTGAGACATAGAGAGAGAGAGAGACAGAGATAGAGAGGCACAGAAAGAGAGAAACAGAGAAGGTAAAGAACTGAGTTGATGATCACCTCTAAGTTAAATCATGCTATTCAAGGTTGCAGGTCAACGGTAGAGAAAAAAGGGCACTGAGGTGCATACATGATGTGCTGTTTTAAGAAATGTGGAGCTCACCCCTCCATTGTATAAGGTACTACAAAAGATGCATTTAAACTAATGTATGCACATCTGTATGCCATGAAGATTAAGAAAAATTAGGCTGGTAAAAAGGATGCAACATTTATAAAATATAAAGTGAGAGAACAGACTAGGATACCAGGACTCATTTAGATAGATGAGAACATATACAGTGGAAAACAGAAGGAAATGGCAGCATAGTGAAAGTGTATTACATTGTTTTGGGACATAAATGTGTGCAGTGAGTAGAAGTATCACCACACAGCATAAGGTTTGGCTGTTGGCTGGGTGCCTTCATTGTGGAGTCAACATGTCCTCCCTGTACTCTTGTGGTCTTTCCAGATATTCTGTTTTCCTCCCCAGCCCAAATGGACTGGTTACTCTAAATCTCGCATATGTGTTTATGCAGTGTATGTGGAAGAAAGTTCTGGCAATCTATTACCATTCTCTCCTTGCCTAGATAAATACTGTGGATGGCGGCAGCTGTTCATGGGGTCAATATAGGAGTCAGATGGAACTTGACAGAACTGGATTGATGAAAGTGTGGAAGAGTTGAAGAGAAGGGATGCAGAGAGACAAAAAAATGCATGTTGGAAGGGAACAGTTAAACTCATATTTGGAAAAAAAATGACTTTATGTAGAGGGTGACAAGGCACTAAACTGCAGTGCATTCCCCTCCAGTGTAAGTTATCAAAGCAGTTCAGAGTTGTTTGGAACACAGCTAAGAGAGGATCTGGCAAGGTGTGACGAGCCAGCTGGAATCTTCAGACAAACAATGTAGACTATACAGACCATGGGTCTTCTTTCATACATTACTATGTATTGTGGAAGAAAACGAACATGTGAGCTCTTTGTTAGATAAACTTGGTGATGTGTGCTTTTATAGGAAAGGCATAAAGTTAATGAAGGGTAACCTATAGGAATTTGTAAAGTCTTATGTAGCAGCCTAAACTTGTTTATTTTTTATTTATTTGATATTTGTTGACCGGGTTTGTCCGACTGAGCGAGAGCCCTTTTTCAGCAGAGGCCCGGGGAGAAAAGCTCCACAATTAAGTATGACATTATACAATCGCAAGACAAGTTACACAATAATATTGGAAATGAGAAAAAGTAGTAACAGGTATCTGTTAAAATCATACAGAATAATTACATATCAACATTATTCAGAGTAGAATTTCTTTAGGACGGCAGTATGTTGGTTATAGCAGCAGGTCTCAAGTAGACTCACTGTTTATATGATTAGCAGTTATTTTAGAAGAGTAAAAATCTAGATTAAAAAATGGGAGAAAGGAGTAGGGGTAAGTTATTCATGAAGGACGACTTATAAAGAGAAGCGGCCAGCAGTGTATACTGTCCATACAGCCTGCTAGTAAAAGAGGCCTTTCATGCAATCAGGACAGCACAGCAATTATTGAAATGAGAAGAGATTGTGGCCACAAGTTGAAATTGGTGTGGGAGGGTATTGTTCAGCGCGACCGAAACTAAATAGTGGATCAGCTATTGCTGAACAGCATTGAGGAAGAGCGTAAGTTAAACATTACACACTTGCAACTTGGATGTCCTATATAAAGCATAAACATCATATAAAAAAATCGTAACATAAAGGGAGTTGTTTTGGCTAGATGGCATGGAGTCAGACTGCCTAATTAGACTTCCAGCTACCAGGTCCAGCAAGTGTATACAGACATCAGAGGGCCGACCAGGAAGAGTGTGATTGAGTGGTTGCTGACTTAAGCTGTTATCTCAAATGAAGGAAAGGGTTTGTGTACTGCAGGTGTGCTACTCAACTGTCTAGAATTTCACAGAATGTCCATATTTTTGCCTCATATTTTTGGAGTGTTCCTCATAAAATTTGGGGGGGGGGGTTCTGGCAAATCATTGAGGATTGATTAAATAAAAACAGACATTTGCACTTCAGACTTCATAGCCTTCAAAAAAACACATGCTAATACAAAAGCTGTTATTCTAGCAACTTTCTAACTTTATAAGATCAATAGTTAAAATTTCTCCTTATTTGCGGGCTTTTGTGTCCCCATAATTTTGTAGTTGTCTGGATTTCTTGCACTAAGAGGTTAAGAGATATGACTGCAGAAATCATTCCAGATGGTGGAGAAATCATCCCAGATGGATGCCTAACGGTAAAAACAGCCTATGCAAACAAAAACAGCATGTCAGTTAATGTTTTTGTGAGGTATGCACATTAGTTCCATTGAAATACATTGTATGGTGGGACTTATGAGGTTGTCAAGGAACAGGAAGTATAATATGCCAACATGATGCTGACTATTGATGATAAGATTCCTAACATCCCTCTAAATCAGCTAATATGTCCTTTTTCCCATTGGAAACCAAAGGAGTGATGATAACCTAGGCAGTAGGGACAATCCCACCGTTTAAAATTCGGGTCCAAACTACAGGTGACCAAAGTAACGCCCACTTTACCGCATCACTCACATTCCCACCCACAGTGTCAATTTTATTTTAAATGTCCTGTATATGTTCAGTCCCAGATCCTCCTTTGGCTCCCAGGATCAACTACAACTGAATTTTGTGTAACTATCAATTTTTAATTGGACTTGTACTTTTCACTTCATCGTTGTGGACACCGTCTCTCCACAGCTTAAAACATTTACAGCTGCTCGATCTTGGTAGTTTCTCTAATATCCCATGTTGTTTTACTGTTTTTTTTCTAGATAATTATTTTGTGTATGAATATATTTACAGTATCAACCTCAATTTTGGATCATTTTACAAGTGCATGCAGTTTCAGTAATATAACTATCAAATGCTGTTAAATGAAAATAGTTATTTGTGGTCCCCTTGTGCTGTTTGATTGGAAGACAGTATATAATCACATGTATCTTCATTTCAGCTGTCATATCCTACCCAAATCCACCCCTGCACCATTTTAGTTTTTTCTGCTACTTTCTAAGATTATTATGTCAATACTTACAATTTCTCCCTATTTTTTGCTGTTTTGCCCCTCAACCCACCCCCCGCCATGATTAATTTAGTCTTTGTCTGGATTTCTTGTTGTAAGAGGCTCAGAGAAGCTGTTGGTAAGCAGGAGGAACTCCGTGTCATACCTGCCATGTGACAGAAACTTTCTTGCAAATACTGCACGATCATTACTGCTTGCCATATTTACTGTTTACTGCAGAAACAATCCACAGTGAATTAACATCTAAAATATTGGCATAGTTTCACTAGTAAGTGCTTGCCAACTGTATGTGCCAGTAAAAGTTTGCTTTTTAGAATGCTGTTTCATTATGGTTTGTTTCTGTAGTAACTACAATGAACAGTTCTAAAAAGCAAACTTTTACTGGCAGGAGCATTTGGCAGGTCTTTAGTAGTGAAACATGTGCCCCTATTTTAGGTATTAATTCAATTTAAAATAAGATTAGTTCTGCGGACTGTCCCGCTCTGAATTTGCTCAAACAGTACCTCCCACAAGTCTCCCTGCCCTTTTGCAACTTTGAGTATGTCATTTTTGACAGATCCAGGATTGTTTAGATTCCCTGGAAAAAATAAGCTTCTTCAATAAAGTTTCGATCCTAAAACTGGAGGGGGGGTTAAAGGCATCCGTAAACTGTAGGTACAGATACTTTGTTGAAGGACTTCCCAGTCTAACATTTAAAATAGTGTTTTCACCTGATGTTCCTTGTTATGTTGTGAAATTTTCTTGGTCAGGGTACAGGGACATTATGCAAAATTATGGATCATCGAGACTGGTGTTGTTGTTGATGTTCTTCATTCCACATTGCTGCAGTCCTAACTATTGGGTAGTCCGCTGTCCAGTCGGCCCGAATACCAAAGTATATGGCTGACGTCGGTCACGGCGCATTAGACTGACGTCAGTACGTCAGGGTACTAATGCGCATGACCGACGTCATATCCTCAGTCTTTTTTGCCGCATGGTCCGATGCAGAAGCAATTTTGCAAGTGCAGGTTGGCGTTCTGAAAGTTTCTGAAGTCAGAGTTTCAGACCGAATCAAAGTTGGCTAAGTACCGCGTTGGGGAATAATTTGTTTTTTTCTTGCCTCAGTATTTAATCGGATGTCAGAAAAAGTGAATAACTGTATTTCTTGTGGGAAACAGATACCTCATAGGGATTACCATACTTTGTGTATACCTTGTTTAGGGCCTGAGCACGGCGTTGTTGGATGCCGCTCTTGTGCTAGATTTAACAAACGCACTATTAAGAGAAGGTTAGACTGTGCCAGGTTAGTGTTTGGGAAGCGTTGTAATTACAACATGCCGTCGGATCCTCCGGCGCCGCTTCAACCAAAAGCGCAAGGACAAAGCAGCGAAGCCTAGGGGAAGAACCGACAGTCGGACGTCGGTTCTTTAGAAGAGCTCAGTGGAGCGGAGGTTCTGCCAGGAGTTTCTTTGGAGTCTCAGGAGAAACTTTATTGTTGCAGGATGTTTCCTCTCAGGAAGTAGGCCAGGCTGAGGGGCTTCTCAGGTGGCTGTTCTTCCTTCTCTTCCTAAGGTGGTTAGGGCCTCGCCTTCTGTTGCCAAGGCTTCTTTAAGAGGCAGGCCTACTTTAGCTTCTGTGGGGGTTTCTCCAAGTGTTTCAGGGTCTTTGCCTAAGAAGCATATGCTACAAATGGCAGAGGATTTGATTACTATGATTAGAGGCTCTATGCCCCCTCCTGATAAGAGGCCTAGGGTGGAACCTGAGTTTGAGAGTTTTGAGCAATGTTCGGAGGCTTCTGAGTCTTCTGCTGAGGACTTGCAGGAGTATCCTCCTTATTCTGATTCTGATGTGGATGATTCTACTCCTTCAGCTTAGCCTCCTGAGGATTTTTCTTTTCAGAGACCCTGCATTCCATGAGGGAGCATTTTAAATGGGAAGGTCAAGATTTCTCTGATTCCAGGAAGAGGCTTAGAGAATTCTTGTTTTACCCCAGCATAGGCCTTTAGCTATACCTCCTGTTCTGAATGTTGTAGAAGATGTTTTGCAGAGGCTTCACTAAATCCTGATTCTTTGCCTCCTGCCCCAGTTAAACCGGATAGGTACTATAGGGTGCCTGAAGCCCATAAGTATCTTTTTAAGAGTCCTAGGGCGGACCCAGAAACTGTCTCTCAGGGGCCTAAAGGTGTGAAGGCTTCTGTGGTTAAAAATCCTGTTCCTCCTGATAAAGAGGCAAGGGCTTTGGATAGATGGGGAAAGAAAGTGTACACTTCTTCCACTTTAGCCATGAGGCGTTGAATTGTCAGTTTCATATGTTAAAATATCAGAATTATCTCCTTTCACAATTGAAGTCTAAGGTGGATGCTCTGGCTGAAGGTATTGAGTGTAAAGAGCTGCAGGATTTAGTTCATGTTTCTGAACAAGTGGGAAAGCATTCTTTGCAGTGTGGTTTTGATGCTGTGCAGGCCTCCTCGGGGGTGGCTGCCACTGGTTCTGTTCTACGTAGGCACGCCTGGTTGAGAGATCAGAACTTAGCTGAGCATGTTAAGACAAGGATTTTGGATGCTCCTTTACAGTCTGATGTGTTGTTTGGTTCGCCTGTGGAAGCAGTTTTAAAGAAAATGGAGGACAAGGCTAAGTCTATGCAAACTGTTAAGGATTTTTGCAGGTGCAGCCTCCAGTTTAGTAGAAATTGGCCTACTAAGGGGTGGACTTATCCTGCTTATGATTCCCAGTCTAGGGGTAGGTCTAGGCGTGGTAGGGGCAGAGCTCAAGGTTCTTTTAGGCCTAGGACAGGAGTTCACCTGCTCAGACTTCTGGTGAGGGCAGGGGTCAGTCCTTTAAGCAGACCCAATGACCTGCCTTTTCAGCTGCCAGTACATTCTCGCCTGGCACCTCTAGGAGGAAGGCTGTCTCTTTTCAAAGAAAATTGGGATTTAATTACCCAAGACAAATGGGTTCTGGATATCATTCACCACGGTTACAGGTTTTATTTCCATACCTTGCCTCCTTTCAAAGGCATGCCAGACATTCCTCCTCTACAAAGAACAGAGGCTCGCAAGCAAATTTCTCTGTTGCTCCAAATAGGAGCCATTCAGTCAGTTCCTGTGCCAGAAAGGGGCCTAGGATTTTATTCTCGCCTGTTCCTAGTACCAAAGAAGGGGAACACGTGGAGACCAATTTTGGATTTATCTATCCTCAACACTTATCTGGACATTCCAAAGTTCAAAATGTTGACGTTACAACAGCTTTTACCTCTGCTGGGCAAAGATCACTGGATGGTAACTTTAGATCTCAAGGAAGCTTACCTTCATGTGCCTATAAGACTAAGTTGCAGAAAGTATCTGCATTTTCGAGCTGGAAATTCTCATTATCAGTTCTCTGCATTGCCCTTTGGCTTATCTACTGCCGAGAGTATTCACAAAGGTTCTGGCTCCAGTGATAGCTTACTTCAGGCTAAAAGGAATTCAAATCTATCCTTACTTGGTCGACTGCCTGATTCTGGCTCAAGAAAAGGAAGACCTTCTACAGCATTTGGAATATGTCATAGCAGTGCTAAGATGCCTAGGGTATTCTGTGAACGAAATAAAGTCCAGTCTAGTACCCTCTCAAGACATGTGCTTTCTGGGTGTGAGACTGAATACAGCAGCCGAGATGGCCTTTTTAACCCTGGACAAACAAAAGAATCTTTCCAGTTACTTCCATCAATTATCTCTTCAGTCCGGGCTGACTGCAAGGACAGTCCTTCAAGCGTTAGGGTTCATGGCATCTTGTATTCTGGTGCTTCCCAATGCCAAACTGCATATGAGGAAGCTACAATGGTATCTCAAAAATCTATGGACACAGCACTGCCAGGATTTGGACACTGTCATTCAAATAATACCTTGCATTCAAAAGGAATTTTGTGGTGGGCTCAGGAATGTCACCTAAACAAGGGACTCTCTGTGACCCGGCCAGAGGCAAGTCAGATTCTAACGACAGATGCCTCAGACATTGCTTGGGGAGCTCATCTAGATGGAAAGTGGATACAAGACAAGTGGCCTGCCAGACTACAGCATCTACATATCAACATGAAAGAGATGTTAGCAGTCCAGTTTGCATTAATGGCTTTCAAGGAGTTACTTCTTCCAGGGCAGGTGTTGATTCTAACAGACAACACAACTGTCATGTGGTACATCAACAAACAAGGGGAACACATTCTTACCCATTGTGCAGGCAAGCAATGATTTTATGGGAGACTGCGCTCAGCTTGCAACTAACTCTTCAGGCAAGGTTTCTGCCGGGAGCACAGAACTCCTTAGCAGATGTGTTAAGCAGACAAATCATGGATCCCCACGGTGGAAACTGGATCTTCATGTATTTCAAAAATTGACAGTGTCATGGGGAACTCCAGACATAGATCTGTTAAACTTCTCCACTAAACCACCAGCTGCCAAAGTTTTGCACGAGGATTTCATCACACAGCTTGGAAAGTGGATGCTCTTTCTTTCAGTTGGAAAAATCTTCATGTGTATGCTTTTCCACCTCTGCCTCTTCTCCCAAAGGTGCTTCTAAAGGTCAGACAAGACAAGCCAAGGATGATTTTAATAGCTCCAGATTGGCCTCGGCAGCACTGGTACCCATTACTGAGGAGTCTGGTAAGGAAGCCTCCATGGCCTTTACCCTTGATTCCACACCTATTGTCTCAGAGGGACGGTCATCTGCTCAATGTCAAGCTTCAAACTCTTCATCTAACAGCCTGGCATATTCTGTTTTGAAAGACAGCAGGTCTCAACTTCCTCAGCAAGTTTTAAATGTGATTATGGAAGCCAGAAGACCTAGTACAAGGAAGGTGTATGCAGAAAAATGGAAGAGATTTTTATTTTGGACTGCAGCAAAGAATTTGGAGATTTCGGAGCCTAATTTGAGTGTGGCTCTTCAATATCTTACTGAGTTATTGGACAAAGGTTTGTCTTTCTCTTCCATTAAGATTCATGCTGCAGCAATTTCAGCTCACTATGATTGTGACCCACCATTGTTTTCACATCCTTTGTTCAAACAATTTCTTAGAGGGGCAAAGAATATAAGACCCCCACGTAGAGCTCCTACTCCTGCTTGGGATCTCAATTTTGTGTTGGAGAAACTTACTCTACAACCTTTTGAGCCTGCAGCTACTGCTGACCTGAAATACTTGTCATGGAAGACTGCTTTTTGTTGGCCATTACTTCTGCAAGAAGGGTTTCTGAGTTACAGGCCCTTATGGCGGTTGAGCCTTTTGATTTTTCATAAGGATAGGGTATCATTACGTACTAATCCTTCCTTTATGCCTAAGGTGGTTTCTAGTGTGGCTTTAAACCAAACTATTCATTTGCCTACTTTCTATGCAGATCCCCAAAATAAAGGGGAAAAGATTTTGCACACTTTAGATGTACACAGGCAATTGCGTTATTATTTAAGCAGGACTAAGGATTTTAGACAGTCTCAGCAGTTGTTTGTTTCTTTTGCTTTGTGTTCGCAGGGCAAGCCTGTGTCAAAACAAACTATTTCTAGATGGATTGGGTTTTGCATTGCATTTTGTTATTCCCATCATGGCAAAGAGATTCCAGCTGGGATTAGGCCTCATTCCACTAGGGCTACTGCCACTTCAACAGCATTTCTAAGGGGGGTGGCAACTAAGGATATTTTGGAGGCAGCTACTTGGAGTTCAGTGCATACTTTCTCTAAGCATTACCACCTTCCTCTCTACTCTAAGTCTAGGGCTGGTTTTGCCACAGCTATTTTGCAAGGCATGTTATCAGCTCCTGCTTCCTTATGATTTGCCAGCCTCCCTTACCTCTGCTTTGGGATTCTACCCAATAGTTAGGACTGCAGCAATGTGGAATGAAGAACATAGTACAGTTTTGTACCTACCATAAATGTAGATGTTCGAGGATCCACATTGCTGCAGTCAATCCTCCCTCCTTCCCCTCTGTGTTTAGGGGTGGTTGTGTAGGTGAGATTATATTCTGGTACCTTTGTATATATTGTATATATTTTGGTGCAGGTATGTTTGGTGTGTTTGGTTTGGCCTTATCTTTTAGGTCTTCTGACATCTGGGGCAAGAAAAGATATGACGTCGGTCATGCGCATTAGTACCCTGACGTACTGACGTCAGTCTAATGCGCCGTGACCGACGTCAGCCATATACTTTGGTATTCGGGCCGACTGGACAGCGGACTACCCAATAGTTAGGACTGCAGCAATGTGGATCCTCGAACATCTACATTTATGGTAGGTACAAAACTGTACTTTGTGTCTTTCGGTTTTTCCCGGTTAGGGGTCGCCACAGCAGAACTCCGGTCTGCTAATGATTGGCAGTAGATTTTTACGTGCCGAGTTGCCGGCCCTGACAGACAACCTTCAATGAAGGTCCACCCATTCACGCATGTCTCCACACAGAAGATGCTCTAGCTGAGAATCAAACAGGACAATGTCTTACTGTGAGGTGACAATGCTACCGCAGCACCACCACCGCGGATTGTCGAGACTGGTATGCTTCTTACAAAAAATGGATTTTTTTGACACTCTTGAATCTGAAGATTTTGATAATGTTGAATCCACTTTTGAGGAGGGTACATCCGTTGCCTTCTGTGGGGAGTCCGATTCTGAGGAAAACCTTGCCTCAGCCACCCCCAAGGACATTTTCTTTGGGGAAACCTGACATACCATGTGGGAGCACTTTAAATGGGAAGCTCAGAACTGCCCACAATCCAAGAGGAGAGTTGGGGAATTTCTAAATCTCTCTCAGCATAAACCCCTTGCCATTCTCCCAGTCTTAGAGATGGTAGACATTGTCTTTCTGGATTTCTTTTTCCAACCAGACTCCCTTCCCCCAGCCCCTCGGAAACCTGACAGAATTTTATAGGATTCTAGATTACCATAAACACCTTTTTAAGAACCTTGTGGCAGATTCTGAAGTAATGATTCCAGGTCCTAAGGGAGCAAAAGCTAGTGCATCCAAAAATCCTTTACCAATAGACCAGGAAAACAGAGCCTTGGACAGGTTTGGAAAGAAAATCAACACCTCTCCTACCCTTGTTATGAGGGCTTGAAACTGCCAGTTTCATATGCTAAATTACCAAGAAACCATTGTAGACTGGATGAAACAAAAACTGATGGGATTGAAAATAAGACCCTCTCAAAGGAGCTACTACATTTAAGCAGCTCCTGCTCCCAAGTAGCTAAGCACTCCTTGCACTGCGGCTATGTTGTCTTTAAATCTTCCAGCAGGGCAGCAGCCACAGGATCCATCATTAGAAGACATGGCTGAGGGAGCAATGCCTTCCTCAACATATCAAATCCAGTTTCCTGGATGCCCTCTTGGACAAAGACTTTCTTTTTGTTCTAAGGCTGAAGCTGTGCTTAAGAAAATTGAGGCTAAGGAAAGCTCATGCAAACTGTCAATGACTTTCTTCCCGTCCAACCTCCCCATTTCAGCAGAAATTATCCTACCAAACATTGGTCCTTTCTGGGCCCCCAGTCTAAGCCTAGATATAGTAAACCTCAAAGGGAAAGGATCCAAAGACAGCACCAGTATTCAAGACAGTGGTAAACAGACTGCAGTAGGCCTGGTGGATCCCACCCCCAAGGGACCTAGCAGGGAGCAATCATGACTCTTAACTAATTATCCACCCCCCCCCGTCTCTACCCCTCAATCTTCCTCTTCTCGCATTCTGGGAGGGCAACTGTCCCTGTTCTACAAGAACTGGACCCTTATTATCACAGATCTATAGGTTCTAAACATCATTGAGTGAGGCTACAAACTCATGTTCAAACAACCCTTAATTAATTCAGGCTTCCCAGATATACCTACAAACCAGGCCAAGGCCTTAAACAAAATACAGCTTTTGTGCACCTAAGGCTCTGTGGAACTTGTACCTGTTTGCAAGGAAAAGGTTTTTACTCCAGATTTTTTTTAGCCCCCAGAAAAGAAGGTACGTAGAGATCAATTCTAGACCTGCAAGGCTCAACTGATTCTTACAGGTCCCAAAATTCAAAGTACTAATTCTACAAAAACTACTACCAGTGATCTCATCCAGTGTCTTCATGGTAAGATTAGGTCTAGAAGACGCATACATCCACATCCCTGTAGAGGAATCACACAGGAAGTTTTTATAGTTCAGAGCAGGTGTGAAGGATTATCAATTCTGTGCTTTGCACTTTGGCTTGTCTGTTGCACCCAGGGTTTTCACTAAAACTAGCCCCGGTGATAGCCTTCTGCAGGACAAAGGGAATTCAGATTTACCCTTACTTAAACAGTTTCCTCATTCAGGCAACAGACTTGGAGAAACCTAAAGCAGATCTGCTTTACACCCAAAATATATACTAACTTCAGTGGGGTTCACCATCAAACACGGTTGCGTTTCTGGGAACATTACTTGACTCATTGTTTTAGAAAGCCTTCCTTCCTCCAGACCAGGTTACCTTTCAAAGTCTGTACTTCAAAAAGTTTTTTGTCAGGAAATAACTCACACCCAGAGTATCTCAGGGCCCTAGGCCATGTGATCTCTTCCATCGTAATGAAACCCCTGGCCAGACTGAATATGAGGAAACTACACTGGTACCTCAAAAGTGTGGTGCTCTCACCTTCAGGATAAAACTGCTTCCTTGTCTCAGGAAAGATTTTGCCTGGTAGGTTCAAGCATGCTCCCTCAATCCAGGCCTTCCCTTTAGGTTCATCCCGCAGGACCTACTTTGACAACATATGCATAAGAAATAGCCTGGGGAGCCTACTGCAACAACTTCCAGACTCAAGGCAGATGGGACTCCCAGTTCAAAACAAACAAATCAACCTAAAAGAACTGATGGCAGTCCAGAAAGGCCTGACAATGGAAACCAGGAATCTTCCTGGTAAAGACAGACAGTACCATAGTTAATGTGGTACATAAACAAGCAGGGGCAGACTCATTCTTATCCCCTTTGCTGCTTAGCCATGGACCTTTGGTTTACACCAAACTCCCTAGGATTCCACTTCATGGCACAGTACCTATCATGAGAAACCAATCAGTTAGTGGGTCAACTCAGCAGGAGCCTGTCAGACATCCATGGGTGACTACTTCATTGGGAGTTTTTTCTGCCCATAGGCAAAAAACGGGGTTTGCCACAGATAGACCGTTTTGCCACCAAAGAAAATCCTCACATGGAAAAGTTTTGGTCCAGGAACAAAACAATGTCAGCCTGGAAGACAGATGCCTTTTCCTTCCCTTGGATAGGCCTATTAATCTATGCCTTCCTCCAGTGCCCTTGCTACCCAAGGTACTGCTGAAAATAAGAGAAGGAGGTTCAAAGGTAATTCTGATAGCCCCAGATTGGCCAAAGCAACACTGGTATCCTCTTTTGCTCAGCCTAACCAACAGGGAGCTAAGTCTGCTGCAACACAGAGTGGACCTATTAACACAGAACAAGGGCACAATTATACACCCCAACCTGCACACACTCAAATTGACATCTTTAAAGAAGTCAGGAGATTTTGCTCTAGAAAGCCTTACTCTGCCAAGTGGAAAAGATTCATTATATAGTGCATACAAAAGGAGCAAAACCTTTAGCAAGCTCAGATCCCTTTGATTCTGTTATACTTATGTAGCCTTTATGAAAAAGGACTATCCTACTCTTCTATAAATAACTACACTTCCGCTATTTCTGCCTGTCTACCCTCTCAGGCTAATCTTTTTTCACATCCTCTCATAAAACAATTTCTGTGAGGGGTTGTCCACATTAAACCCCCAGAAAACCTCCTGCCCCCCCAAACCTCAGTTTCATTCTGGAGAAGCTTAGCCTTCCACCCCTTGAGCCAGCTGCTTCTGCAGATGTAAAATTCCCTACCTGGAAGACAGCGTTCCTACTAGCCATTACTTCATTCAGAAGGGTTTCAGAGCTTCAAGCCCATATATATGTGGAACCTTTCATTTATTTTCCTATCCAGACAGAGTATCTATTAGGATCAGTTCTTTCAGTTCTTCCTTTATGCCTAAAGTGGACATAAGAGAATAGTAAAAAAGGGAAGAATCTAAGTATGGCTTGGATAGATTACAAAAAAAAGACATTTGACAGCATTCCACATTCATGGGTGAATGAGTGCTTGCAGCTATACAAGATGCATCCAAAAACTATTACATTATAGTGACCATGAAACAGTAGCAAGCCACTTTGCAGGTAGGCCATGATAAAGGACAAATTATTATCCCAGGGATAAAAATTCAAAGGGGGATATTCCAGGGTGACTTTGTTACTACTGCCCTTTTGTCTTAAACCATTAAACAAGAGTGGGCCTACACTAGTCCAAACTCATGCTCGACGATGTTAGTGGCTGTGACAGTACTAAGTTGTACATCATCTCAACCATGCTTTGTGGGTTCTGTGCTGGTGTCATAAGCCATAGCTCCAGGATGTATCTTGCATTACCAATAAGGCAGCCTTGTGGGAAATCACCCCCCCCCAACAAATCTGTGTTACAGGTTGACATGTACCACGTGAGAATCATGGGAAATACTGTGTGCCTTGCATGCCATCTGGCAGTTGATGGAATGGAAATGCTTCTAGTTGGCATTCCACTGCTCATGTGGACCAGGCTGGACCTTGATAGTGATGTGGATAATGCAGTGGCCCCAAGAATTTCATGGAAATTAGGCTAATTTGTAAAGCACCCACATAGCAGTGTTTCCCTCCACTGCAATTCATAGGAACCACATTTGCTCCTTCAACAGCTGCACCATAACATTAAGGAATTGGTGTAGTACTCCATGATATAGACACCTGTGACACAGCCACCTTGTCTGCTAGAAGTTGTCCATATCAAAGGATGATCAGTAATACAAATATCTTAATGTCCATAGGGATTGGCATTCCAGGGACCTATGGTATTCCATGTGTGGATGCCACATCTGCAAGCTCCTGCTTCATACCTCTGTCCACATCGTAACATTCTTATTTCTTTATAATGGAGGAGGTAGTATGTTAGACATGCTCAGATGCATTTGTGACATGGATACTGATGATGCACACTGCTTCAGACTCTGGCTGCTAGAACAGCCCATATCATATACAGCCTAGCTAATGGAGATGCTATTCCTAGCATCTTGATATATACTTTTTCTCTGTTCACCAAGAAGTACAGATATATAACCTTACTGCCAATATGATTTCTCACCCAATTTGTTATACATGTCTGAATCACTATTTAGTGTTATTTATCCTCATTCAAAGTTTCAGTTGATCTTATCATAATTCTTCTCCTTTCCATATCATTATATGGGCATTTACATGAGATACTGATTGCACTATTTCCCTGGGTAGTGCAGCTGCATTACCTGTATCTCTGGCTGTACAAATTCATATTACACATTACACTGTCTGTTTGTGAATCTCTGCCATAATCTATTAAATATCCTGTATCTGAACAAATTAGCGCTGTATACATTTAACTGAATTAAAGATAGAAACAAGACATACAAAATTACCATCAAAGTAAATAAACTATTTCCAAGAAATGCAGTTTATTAAGTGAATGGTCAAGCAAGTTAATTTATAACAAATATTAAAATTAAAATTCTGATACTCACCTACAATGCCACTTAACATCTACTAATATGCAAAAGTAGATTTTTTACTTAATGAGGACATCTACAGCAATGTTCAAAACATAACAAAAACACAACCACCAGGGTGCCTTATGACAAACTTTCCACTATTTTCATAGAGTCATAGATCACAGATTTATAGACTGTTACTCTGCTAATGACATGAGAGCCTTTCTAAGCCTGGTAAATTTTTCCTGAAAGAACAATGATGCCCTGTATCTGAAGAGGACATTGAGATCCAGGCATTGTATGCTACCTCTGCCTATAAAGGGACATGGGTGCCAGGCTTTTTGCAAATTTCTGGTCTATATTAATTCATTGAAGGTTTGGATCACTAAACAGCATTTCATTGGGAATGCCATTCATGGAACCTTCAACACCCTCTGCTAATTATATATACCAACTTCGTGATCACACTACAGTGAGGAAAGGGCAAATTTCCTAATCCTATAGTAATGCGATCTCAGTCTGAACGGTTCGATGAACAGCATGTTTGATAAAATGTTGTTCAGTGATGATCCCAATCCTTCAATGAATTAATAGGGACCCGCAAATTCCCTATTCTGCATCCACTGGTCTACATTGCAGTTCAACTGGGTAATAAACAAACTCAACTTCACATGGATGGGAAGCTTGTTCCATAGGAGGGGCAGTCTCTGAGACACGCATATTCCTCTCCAACATGTTCTGTTTTAGTCGCATACAAAATTTAGGCCCCTAGACCTATATTTCTGGTATCCTTTGACTTACGATTATGTAGGAGATTCATAATTGTGGGGATGTTCTTCATCTCACATTGCTGCAGTCCTTACGTATGGGTAGTCCGCTGTCCTCGGTCGGCCCGAATACCAAAGTATAAGGCTGACGTCGGTCAAGGCGCTTAGAACTGACATCAGAGCGTCAGGGTACAAAGCGCATGACCGGCGTCATATCCTCAGTCTTTTGCCGCATGGTCCGATGCAGAAGCAGCGTTGCAAGTGCCGTTCGGCGTTCTGAAATTTTTCGAGTTCGGAGTTTCAGACCGAATCAAAGTTGGCTAAGTACCCGTTGGGAATATTTTGTTTTTCTTGCCTCAGTGTTTTACCGGATGTCAGAAAAAGTGAATAACTGTATTTCTTGTGGGAAACAGATACGCATAGGGATTATCATTCTTTGTGTATTCCTTGTTTGGGGCCTGAGCACGGCGTTGTTGGGTGTCGCTTTTGTGCTAGATTCAATAAGCACTATTAAGCGAAGGTTAGATTGTGCTAGGCTGGTCTTGGAAGCGGGCAATTATAAAATGCCGTCGGATTCTCCGGGCTTCTTCGAAGAAGCGCAAAGACAAAGCAGTTAAACCCAGGCAAGAAGAGTCGTCCGTTCCAGACGTCGGTTCTTTAGAGGCGTCAGTGGAACCGCTGGTTCCGACGGAGGCTTCTCTGGAGTCCCAGGGGGAGACTTTGATTTTGCAGGATGTGGCCTCTCAGGAGGCAGGTCAGGCTGAAGGGGCTTCCCAGGTTACTGTACTCCCCTCCCTTCCTAGGGTGGTTAGGCCCTCTCCTTCTGTTTCCAAGGCTTCTCCCAGAGGCAGGCCAGGTTTAGCTTCTGTTGGGGTCACTCCTAGTGCAGCAGGGTCTGTGCCCAAGAAGCACATGCTTAAAATGGCAGAAGATTTGATTACTCTGATTAGAGGTTCTTTGCCCCCTCCTGATAAGAGGCCTAGGGTGGAGCCAGAGTTGGGGAGTTTTGAGCACGCTTTGGATGTTTCTGAGTCTTGACTGAAGACTTGCAGGAGTACTCTCCTTATTCTGATTCTGATGCAGATGATTCGACTCCTTCTGCTTCTCCTCCAGAGGATTTTTCTTTTCAGAGACTCTTCATTCCATGAGGGAACATTTTAAATGGGAAGGTCAGGACTTCTCTGATTCAGGAAAAGGCTTAGGGAATTTTGCTTTACCCCAGCATAGGCCCTTGGCTATACCTCCTGTTCTGGATGTTGTGGAAGATGTGTTTGCAGAGGCTTCACTTAATCCTGATTCTCTGCCTCCTGCTCCTGTTAAACCGGATAGGTATTACAGGGTGCCTGAGGCTCATAAATATCTTTATAAGAGTCCTAGGCGGACCCAGAAACTGTTAGTCAGGGACCTAAGGGTGTCAAGGCCTCTGTGGTAAAAATCGGTTCCTCCAGATAAAGAGGCCAGAGCTTTGGATAGATGGGGAAAGAAAGTCTATACATCTTCTACCCTGGCTATGAGGGCTTTGAATTGCCAGTTTCATATGTTGAAATATCAAAACTATCTTCTTTCTCAATTGAAGTCTAAGGTGAATGCTCTGGCGGAAGGCATTGAGTGTAAAGAATTACAAGATTTGGTGCATGTTTCAGAGCAGGTGGGTAAGCATTCTTTACAATGTGGTTTTGATGCTGTACAGGCCTCGGCTAGAGTGGCTGCCACTGGTTCAGTTCTTCGCAGGCTCGCATGGCTGAGGGATCAGAATTTATCTGACCATGTTAAGACGAGGATTTTGGATGCTCCTTTACAGTCTGATGTATTGTTTGGTTCACCTGTGGAGTCAGTCTTGAAGAAAATGGAAGACAAGGCTAAGTCCATGCAGGCTGTTAAAGATTTTTTGCAAGTACAGCCTCCAAAGTTTAGTAGGAATTGGCCTGCTAAGGGGTGGATGTATCCTTCTTATGATTCTCAGTCTAGGGGTAGATCTAGACGTGGTAGGGGCAGAGCTCAGAGTTCTTTCAGACCTAGAACAGGGAGTTCACCTGCACAATCTTGGTGAGGGCAGGGGCCAGTCCTTTCGTAAACAGGCCCAATGACCTACCTTTTCAGCTGCCAGATCCTTCTTGCCTGGCAGCTCCTTTGGGAGGAAGGTTGGCACTCTTCAAGGAAAATTGGAATTTGATTACCCAAGACAAATGGGTATTGGATATCATACACGAGGTTACAAGTTTTATTTCCATACCTTGCCTCCTTTCAAAGGCATGCCGGACGTTCCTCCTCAGCAAAGACTAGAGGCTCACAAACAAATTTCTCTGCTACTTCAAATAAGGGCCATACAACCGGTCCCTCTGCCAGAAGTGGGCCTAGGATTTTATTCTCGCCTGTTCCTAGTACCAAAGAAAGGGAACACGTGGAGACCAATCTTGGATTTATCTATCCTCAACACTTATCTGGACATTCCCAAGTTCAAAATGTTGGCGTTACAACAGCTTTTACCTCTGCTGGGCAAAGATCACTGGATGGTGACTCTGGATCTCAAGGAGGCTTACCTTCATGTTCCTATCAGGCTCAGTTGCAGAAAGTATCTGCGTTTCGGGCTGGGACTTCTCATTATCAGTTCTCTGCATTGCCCTTTGGCTTATCTACTGCGCCCAGAGTGTTCACGAAGGTTCTGGCTCCAGTGATAGCTTTCTTCAGGCTAAGAGGAATACAGATCTATCCTTATTTGGACGATTGCCTGATTCTGGCCAAGGAAGACGAACTTCTTCATCATTTACAGTATGTGATAGCAGTGCTAAGATGCCTGGGGTATTCTGTGAACAAAATAAAGTCCAGTCTAGTACCCTCTCAGGACATGTGCTTTCTGGGTGTGAGACTGAATACAGCATCCCAGATGGCCTTTTTGACCCCGGACAAACAAAAGAATCTTTCTCTTTACTTCCATCAATTGTCTCATCAGTCCAGGCTGACTGCAAGGACAGTCCTTCAAGCCTTGGGGTTCATGGCATCTTGTATTCTGGCACTTCCCAATGCCAAACTGCATATGAGGAAGCTACAATGGTATCTCAAAATGTATGGACACAGCACTGCCAAGATATGGACACTGTCATTCAGATAATACCTTGCATTCAAAAGGAATTTTGTGGTGGGCTCAGGAATGTCACCTAAACAAGGGACTCTCTGTGACCCGGCCAGAGGCGAGTCAGATTCTAACGACAGATGCCTCAGACAAAGCTTGGGGAGCTCATCTAAATGGAAAGTGGGTACAAGACACGTGGCCTGCCAGACTTCAACATCTGCATATCAACTTGAAGGAGATGTTAGCAGTCCAATTTGCATTAATAGCGTTCAAGGATTTACTTCTTCCAGGGCAGGTGTTGGTTCTAACAGACAACACAACTGTCATGTGGTACATCAACAAGCAAGGGGGAACGCATTCTTATCCTCTATGCAGACAAGCAATGATTTTGTGGGAGACTGCTCTCAGTTTACAGCTAAATCTTCAGGCAAGGTTTCTGCCGGAGCACAGAACTCCTTAGCAGATGTGTTGAGCAGACAAATTATGGATCCCCACAGTGGAAATTGGATCCTCATGTATTTCAGAAATTGACAGTGTTATGGGGAACTCCAGACATAGATCTGTTCGCTTCTCCACTAAACTACCAGCTGCCAAAGTTTTGCACAAAAGGTTTCATCCCACAGCTTGGAAAGTGGATGCTCTCTCATTCAATTGGAGCAATCTTCATGTGTATGCCTTTCCACCTCTGCCTCTCCTCCCAAAGGTACTCCTGAAGGTCAGACAGGACAAGCCAAAGATGATTTTAATAGCTCCAGATTGGCCTCGACAGCACTGGTACCCATTACTGAGAAGTCTGGTTCGGGAGCCTCCATGGCCTTTGCCTTGATTCACACCTGCTGTCTCAGGAGAACAGTCATTTACTCAATGTCAAACTTCACTCTCTACATCTAACAGCCTGGCATATTCTGTTTTAAACCCTGGAGGGTCTCACCTTCCACAGCAAGTTTTGAATGTTATTTTGGAGGCCAGAAGGCCTAGTACAAGGAAAGTGTGCGCAGATAAATGGAGGAGGTTTTATTTTGGAGTACAGCAAAGGAATTTGATGTTTCTAAGCCTAATTTAAGTGTGGCTCTTCAATATCTTACTGAGTTGCTGGACAAAGGTTTGTCCTTCTCCTCTATTAAGCTTCATGCTGCAGCAATTTCTGCTCACTATGGCTGTGACCCACCATTGTTTTCTCATCCTTTGTTTAACCAATTGCTTAGAGGGCAAAGAATATAAGACCCCACGTGAGCTCCTACTCCTGCTTGGGATCTCAATTTTGTGTTGGAGAAACTCACTCTACAACCTTTTGAGCCTGCAGCTACTGCCGAGTTGAAATATTTATCATGGAAGACTGCTTTTGTTGGCCATTACCTCTGCGAGAAGGGTTTCTGAATTACAGGCCCTTATGGCGGTTGAGCCTTTCTTAATTTTCCATAAGGATAGGGTATATTTAGCGTACTAATCCTTCCTTTATGCCTAAAGTGGTTTCTAGTGTGGCTTTAAACCAAACTATTCATTTGCCTACTTTTATGCAAACCCCAGAATAAAGGGGAAAAGATTTTGCACACTTTGGATATACACAGGCAGTTCTTGATATTATTTGAGCAGAACTAAAGGGTTCAGGCAGTCTCAGCAGTTATTTGTTTCATTTGCTTTGGGTTCTCAGGGCAAGCCTGTTTCAAAACAAACTATTTCTAAGTGGATTGGGTTTTGTATTGCTTTCTGTTATTCCCATCATGGTAAGGAGATTCCAGCTGGGATTAGGCCTCATTCCACTAGGGCTACTGCCACTTCTACAGCTTTTTAAGGGGTGGCAACTAAAGATATTTTGGAGGCAGCTACTTGGAGTTCAGTGCATACTTTCTCTAAGCATTACCACCTTCCACTTTACTCTAAATCTAGGGCTGGTTTTGCCACTGCAATTTTACAGGGCATTTTGGCAGCTCTAATGCTTATAGTTTTGCCATCCTCCCTTACCTCTGCTTTGGGATTCTACCCATATGTAAGGACTGCAGCAATGTGAGATGAAGAACATAGTACAGTTTTGTACCTACCATAAATGTAGATGTTAGAAGATCCACATTGCTGCAGTCCAATCCTCCCTCCTTCCCCTCTGTAGTTAGAGGCGGTTGTGTGGTTTGGGTTGTGAATATTGTAAATATTGTAAATAGGATTAGTGCAGGGGTGGTTGGTTGGTTTTGCTGTCTTTTGGTTTTGGCCTTTCTTTTTAGGGCCTTCTGACATCTGGGGCAAGAAAAGACTGAGGATATGGCGTCGGTCATGCGCTTTTTTAAAATTTTTGAATTTTTCTCACCCAATTTGTTATACATGTCTGAATCACTATTTAGTGTTATTTATCCTCATTCAAAGTTTCAGTTGATCTTATCATAATTCTTCTCCTTTCCATATCATTATATGGGCATTTACATGAGATACTGATTGCACTATTTCCCTGGGTAGTGCAGCTGCATTACCTGTATCTCTGGCTGTACAAATTCATATTACACATTACACTGTCTGTTTGTGAATCTCTGCCATAATCTATTAAATATCCTGTATCTGAACAAATTAGCGCTGTATACATTTAACTGAATTAAAGATAGAAACAAGACATACAAAATTACCATCAAAGTAAATAAACTATTTCCAAGAAATGCAGTTTATTAAGTGAATGGTCAAGCAAGTTAATTTATAACAAATATTAAAATTAAAATTCTGATACTCACCTACAATGCCACTTAACATCTACTAATATGCAAAAGTAGATTTTTTACTTAATGAGGACATCTACAGCAATGTTCAAAACATAACAAAAACACAACCACCAGGGTGCCTTATGACAAACTTTCCACTATTTTCATAGAGTCATAGATCACAGATTTATAGACTGTTACTCTGCTAATGACATGAGAGTCTTTCTAAGCCTGGTAAATTTTTCCTGAAAGAACAATGATGCCCTGTATCTGAAAAGGACATTGAGATCCAGGCATTGTATGCTACCTCTGCCTATAAAGGGACATGGGTGCCAGGCTTTTTGCAAATTTCTGGTCTATATTAATTCATTGAAGGTTTGGATCACTAAACAGCATTTCATTGGGAATGCCATTCATGGAACCTTCAACACCCTCTGCTAATTATATATACCAACTTCGTGATCACACTACAGTGAGGAAAGGGCAAATTTCCTAATCCTACAGTAATGCGATCTCAGTCTGAATGGTTCGATGAACAGCATGTTTGATAAAATGTTGTTCAGTGATGATCCCAATCCTTCAATGAATTAATAGGGACCCGCAAATTCCCTATTCTGCATCCACTGGTCTACATTGCAGTTCAACTGGGTAATAAACAAACTCAACTTCACATGGATGGGAAGCTTGTTCCATAGGAGGGGCAGTCTCTGAGACATGCATATTCCTCTCCAACATGTTCTGTTTTAGTCGCATACAAAATTTAGGCCCCTAGACCTATATTTCTGGTATCCTTTGACTTACGATTATGTAGGAGATTCATAATTGTGGGGATGTTCTTCATCTCACATTGCTGCAGTCCTTACATATGGGTAGTCCGCTGTCCTCGGTCGGCCCGAATACCAAAGTATAAGGCTGACGTCGGTCAAGGCGCTTAGAACTGACATCAGAACGTCAGGGTACAAAAGCGCATGACCGACGTCATATCCTCAGTCTTTTTTGCCGCATGGTCCGATGCAGAAGCAGCGTTGCAAGTGCCGTTCGGCGTTCTGAAATTTTTCGAGTTCGGAGTTTCAGACCGAATCAAAGTTGGCTAAGTACCCCGTTGGGGAATATTTTGTTTTTTTCTTGCCTCAGTGTTTTACCGGATGTCAGAAAAAGTGAATAACTGTATTTCTTGTGGGAAACAGATACCGCATAGGGATTATCATTCTTTGTGTATTCCTTGTTTGGGGCCTGAGCACGACGTTGTTGGGTGTCGCTTGTGCTAGATTCAATAAGCGCACTATTGCCGAAGGTTAGATTGTGCTAGGCTGGTCTTCGGAAGCGGTGCAATTATAATATGCCGCCGGATTCTCCGGCGCCCGCTTCTTCAAGAAGCGCAAAGACAAATCAGTTAAACCCAGGCAAGAAGAGTCGTCCGCTCCGGACGTTGGTTCTTTAGAGGCGTCAGTGGAACCGCTGGTTCCGACGGAGGCTTCTCTGGAGTCCCAGGGGGAGACTTTGATTTTGCAGGATGTGGCCTCTCAGGAGGCAGGTCAGGCTGAAGGGGCTTCCCAGGTTACTGTACTCCCCTCCCTTCCTAGGGTGGTTAGGCCCTCTCCTTCTGTTTCCAAGGCTTCTCCCAGAGGCAGGCCAGGTTTAGCTTCTGTTGGGGTCACTCCTAGTGCAGCAGGGTCTGTGCCCAAGAAGCACATGCTTAAAATGGCAGAAGATTTGATTACTCTGATTAGAGGTTCTTTGCCCCCTCCTGATAAGAGGCCTAGGGTGGAGCCAGAGTTGGGGAGTTTTGAGCAGGCTTTGGATGTTTCTGAGTCTTCGGCTGAAGACTTGCAGGAGTACTCTCCTTATTCTGATTCTGATGCAGATGATTCGACTCCTTCTGCTTCTCCTCCAGAGGATTTTTCTTTTTCAGAGACTCTTCATTCCATGAGGGAACATTTTAAATGGGAAGGTCAGGACTTCTCTGATTCCAGGAAAAGGCTTAGGGAATTTTTGCTTTTACCCCAGCATAGGCCCTTGGCTATACCTCCTGTTCTGGATGTTGTGGAAGATGTGTTTGCAGAGGCTTCACTTAATCCTGATTCTCTGCCTCCTGCTCCTGTTAAACCGGATAGGTATTACAGGGTGCCTGAGGCTCATAAATATCTTTATAAGAGTCCTAGGGCGGACCCAGAAACTGTTAGTCAGGGACCTAAGGGTGTCAAGGCCTCTGTGGTAAAAAATCCGGTTCCTCCAGATAAAGAGGCCAGAGCTTTGGATAGATGGGGAAAGAAAGTCTATACATCTTCTGCCCTGGCTATGAGGGCTTTGAATTGCCAGTTTCATATGTTGAAATATCAAAACTATCTTCTTTCTCAATTGAAGTCTAAGGTGGATGCTCTGGCGGAAGGCATTGAGTGTAAAGAATTACAAGATTTGGTGCATGTTTCAGAGCAGGTGGGTAAGCATTCTTTACAATGTGGTTTTGATGCTGTACAGGCCTCGGCTAGAGTGGCTGCCACTGGTTCAGTTCTTCGCAGGCTCGCATGGCTGAGGGCTCAGAATTTATCTGACCATGTTAAGACGAGGATTTTGGATGCTCCTTTACAGTCTGATGTATTGTTTGGTTCACCTGTGGAGTCAGTCTTGAAGAAAATGGAAGACAAGGCTAAGTCCATGCAGGCTGTTAAAGATTTTTTGCAAGTACAGCCTCCAAAGTTTAGTAGGAATTGGCCTGCTAAGGGGTGGACGTATCCTTCTTATGATTCTCAGTCTAGGGGTAGATCTAGACGTGGTAGGGGCAGAGCTCAGAGTTCTTTCAGACCTAGAACAGGGAGTTCACCTGCACAATCTTCGGGTGAGGGCAGGGGCCAGTCCTTTCGTAAACAGGCCCAATGACCTACCTTTTCAGCTGCCAGATCCTTCTTGCCTGGCAGCTCCTTTGGGAGGAAGGTTGGCACTCTTCAAGGAAAATTGGAATTTGATTACCCAAGACAAATGGGTATTGGATATCATACACCGAGGTTACAAGTTTTATTTCCATACCTTGCCTCCTTTCAAAGGCATGCCGGACGCTCCTCCTCAGCAAAGACTAGAGGCTCACAAACAAATTTCTCTGCTACTTCAAATAAGGGCCATACAACCGGTCCCTCTGCCAGAAGTGGGCCTAGGATTTTATTCTCGCCTGTTCCTAGTACCAAAGAAAGGGAACACGTGGAGACCAATCTTGGATTTATCTATCCTCAACACTTATCTGGACATTCCCAAGTTCAAAATGTTGACGTTACAACAGCTTTTACCTCTGCTGGGCAAAGATCACTGGATGGTGACTCTGGATCTCAAGGAGGCTTACCTTCATGTTCCTATCAGGCTCAGTTGCAGAAAGTATCTATGCTGGCTGGGACTTCTCATTATCAGTTCTCTGCATTGCCCTTTGGCTTATCTACTGCGCCCAGAGTGTTCACGAAGGTTCTGGCTCCAGTGATAGCTTTCTTCAGGCTAAGAGGAATACAGATCTATCCTTATTTGGACGATTGCCTGATTCTGGCCAAGGAAACGACGAACTTCTTCATCATTTACAGTATGTGATAGCAGTGCTAAGATGCCTGGGGTATTCTGTGAACAAAATAAAGTCCAGTCTAGTACCCTCTCAGGACATGTGCTTTCTGGGTGTGAGACTGAATACAGCATCCCAGATGGCCTTTTTGACCCCGGACAAACAAAAGAATCTTTCTCTTTACTTCCATCAATTGTCTCATCAGTCCAGGCTGACTGCAAGGACAGTCCTTCAAGCCTTGGGGTTCATGGCATCTTGTATTCTGGCACTTCCCAATGCCAAACTGCATATGAGGAAGCTACAATGGTATCTCAAAAATGTATGGACACAGCACTGCCAAGATATGGACACTGTCATTCAGATAATACCTTGCATTCAAAAGGAATTTTTGTGGTGGGCTCAGGAATGTCACCTAAACAAGGGACTCTCTGTGACCCGGCCAGAGGCGAGTCAGATTCTAACGACAGATGCCTCAGACAAAGCTTGGGGAGCTCATCTAAATGGAAAGTGGGTACAAGACACGTGGCCTGCCAGACTTCAACATCTGCATATCAACTTGAAGGAGATGTTAGCAGTCCAATTTGCATTAATAGCGTTCAAGGATTTACTTCTTCCAGGGCAGGTGTTGGTTCTAACAGACAACACAACTGTCATGTGGTACATCAACAAGCAAGGGGAACGATTCTTATCCTCTATGCAGACAAGCAATGATTTTGTGGGAGACTGCTCTCAGTTTACAGCTAAATCTTCAGGCAAGGTTTCTGCCGAGCACAGAACTCCTTAGCAGATGTGTTGAGCAGACAAATTATGGATCCCCACGAGTGGAAATTGATCCTCATGTATTTCAGAAATTGACAGTGTTATGGGGAACTCCAGACATAGATCTGTTCGCTTCTCCACTAAACTACCAGCTGCCAAAGTTTTGCACAAAAAGGTTTCATCCCACAGCTTGGAAAGTGGATGCTCTCTCATTCAATTGGAGCAATCTTCATGTGTATGCCTTTCCACCTCTGCCTCTCCTCCCAAAGGTACTCCTGAAGGTCAGACAGGACAAGCCAAAGATGATTTTAATAGCTCCAGATTGGCCTCGACAGCACTGGTACCCATTACTGAGAAGTCTGGTTCGGGAGCCTCCATGGCCTTTGCCTTCGATTCCACACCTGCTGTCTCAGGAGAACAGTCATTTACTCAATGTCAAACTTCACTCTCTACATCTAACAGCCTGGCATATTCTGTTTTAAACCCTGGAGGGTCTCACCTTCCACAGCAAGTTTTGAATGTTATTTTGGAGGCCAGAAGGCCTAGTACAAGGAAAGTGTACGCAGATAAATGGAGGAGGTTTTTATTTTGGAGTACAGCAAAGGAATTTGATGTTTCTAAGCCTAATTTAAGTGTGGCTCTTCAATATCTTACTGAGTTGCTGGACAAAGGTTTGTCCTTCTCCTCTATTAAGGTTCATGCTGCAGCAATTTCTGCTCACTATGACTGTGACCCACCATTGTTTTCTCATCCTTTGTTTAAGCAATTCCTTAGAGGGGCAAAGAATATAAGACCCCACGTAGAGCTCCTACTCCTGCTTGGGATCTCAATTTTGTGTTGGAGAAACTCACTCTACAACCTTTTGAGCCTGCAGCTACTGCCGAGTTGAAATATTTATCATGGAAGACTGCTTTTGTTGGCCATTACCTCTGAGAAGGGTTTCTGAATTACAGGCCCTTATGGCGGTTGAGCCTTTCTTAATTTTCCATAAGGATAGGGTATCTTTGCACTAATCCTTCCTTTATGCCTAAAGTGGTTTCTAGTGTGGCTTTAAACCAAACTATTCATTTGCCTACTTTTTATGCAAACCCCAGAATAAAGGGGAAAAGATTTTGCACACTTTGGATATACACAGGCAGTTGCGATATTATTTGAGCAGAACTAAAGGGTTCAGGCAGTCTCAGCAGTTATTTGTTTCATTTGCTTTGGGTTCTCAGGGCAAGCCTGTTTCAAAACAAACTATTTCTAAGTGGATTGGGTTTTGTATTGCTTTCTGTTATTCCCATCATGGTAAGGAGATTCCAGCTGGGATTAGGCCTCATTCCACTAGGGCTACTGCCACTTCTACAGCTTTTTAAGGGGTGGCAACTAAAGATATTTTGGAGGCAGCTACTTGGAGTTCAGTGCATACTTTCTCTAAGCATTACCACCTTCCACTTTACTCTAAATCTAGGGCTGGTTTTGCCACTGCAATTTTACAGGGCATTTTGGCAGCTCCTAATGCTTTATAGTTTTGCCATCCTCCCTTACCTCTGCTTTGGGATTCTACCCATATGTAAGGACTGCAGCAATGTGAGATGAAGAACATAGTACAGTTTTGTACCTACCATAAATGTAGATGTTCAAAGATCCACATTGCTGCAGTCCAATTTACCCTCCCTCCTTCCCCTCTGTAGTTAGAGGCAGTTGTGTGGTTTGGGTTGTGAGTATTGTAAATATTGGAAATAGGATTAGTGCAGGGTGGTTGGTTGGTTTTTGCTGTCTTTTGGTTTTGGCCTTTCTTTTTAGGGCCTTCTGACATCTGGGGCAAGAAAAGACTGAGGATATGACGTCGGTCATGCGCTTTTGTACCCTGACGTTCTGATGTCAGTTCTAAGCGCCTTGACCGACGTCAGCCTTATACTTTGGTATTTGGGCCGACCGAGGACAGCGGACTACCCATATGTAAGGACTGCAGCAATGTGGATCTTCGAACATCTACATTTATGGTAGGTACAAAACTGTACTTTTGCGGATGCTCTGTAAGCCAGGCATAGATCACCTGTCAGCGATCTGTAGGAGACTACTAAGTAGAGGCAGAGGGCTTTAAGGTGCTCTGCATAAGGTATATTTGTTACACCTTGTATTCTTTTTGTAAGGAACCTCTGAAGTCACTCTAGTTGCTGCATATGCATGGTCAGGTACATACCAAAGCGAGCATTGTACTCTATGATTGGTCTAAGGGCAGAGTACAGTGGGATAATGACCTCTTTGTACCTAGATGACATGCTATTACTTATAAGTTGTGCAACATAAAGGATTTCCTCACGACTGTGGCCATGCAGTGATGGTAGAAGGTAAGGCTGTGTTTTCATAAGGTGACTTTTATGATTTCTGATTGCTTGCTTGACTCAAATTTGTTAGCTGGATGAATTTTTTTAAGTGGAGTTTGAGGAATTAGATTTCCAGTGATACCAGGCATTGTCTCTTCAGAAGTACTTTCCAATTGTTTTTCTTGGAGGAATATATTTGGCAACTCTGGGAAAGTATGGATCTTATAAGCTATTGAGAAAATGTGTAAGGAGTTCTGCAGAGAGGTTTGGTTCAGAGGATGAAAGAATGTCAGATCAGCTGAAAGAGGACAGGGTGGTCTAAAGTTAGAGAATGTTGGAGGGTGATTTATTCCATTAAATAATTTCACTTGGCGAGATTTTTTTTAACAAGACTGTGACCACTGAAGCTGATAGGTTTCAACAAGTGATGAGAAGTTAGATCTGGTGGGTTCTAAGACTAGTAGTGTTGGGCTAAAATCATGTAAGAGTACTAGAATGCTGTTTTGACATGGATCCCAGAGGTTGAGAGTGAAGACTCCATGAAGAATAACATTTTCATGTGAAAAGAAGAGGTTTGAGTGGGCTTGAGAGGAAGTGAAGCCACTGCAAGGTATGCAGAGAATGCATTCTAGGAGGGATTTTGAAAAAGCCAGTTTGGAAGGGAGTTTGAGTAACCATGAGCTTGAGACAGAAGTTACTGTGATGAAAGAATGTAGTATATTAGTCCACTAGTTGGGTGTGTATAATTTATTTTAAGTATTTTGTTAGCTTTTGGTCAAAACTGAGATGGCCTTCTTGTTGGCAACGTTATAATACACAAATGTATAAAGCTAAAGACAATTAGACCTAAGGTGAGAATCAGATTTAAATATGAGCCAGTGACTTTGGTAGTAACATGACTACTGACCTGCAAGAAGAAAAGATAGCAAGTTTTAGTGATGAACTCTTGGATTCTGGAAGGTTCTTTGCTCTTCTTATTTTATTTCCTTAAGACTGCCTTTTGCCAAGGTGGTTTACAATAAAAAAAAAATAATAAAAATGCGGTGCATCCAGAATTAAAAACAGTCAAAAGAGCAGAGACTGGGGAGCTGCCATTTGAAAAGTATATTGACTTGGGTGGGCAAGTGTCTCAGTAAGTCTTCTAAGAGTCTTTCACTAAAGCTTAGGCGTGCTAAAGTGAGCCTTTGTTTTCTTCATTGAGTAAGTAGGCCTGCTAGTTTGTGTTTGTTCTAAGCATTTCTAGAACTAGATCATGCTTAATTTTCCACTTTCAACAGGTGGGTACTAGAGTTCACATAATCCTAACTAATTAAACAACTCCCTTAGATAGCACTAGCGTATATAGGTGATTACCTTAACTGCAGGTTGCAGGAATAATTACCAGCTTGGTGAACTGCACAGAAGTATAACAATTTCCACTAAACACTTACTTTGTATTCACTGGACCTTGGAAAGTTTGGTGTTGGTTTAGCCCCGCTGCGCTCGGGCTCGCTCCGTGCCCCACTGTGCCCCCAAATTTCACCCGCCCCCAGTAGTGCCACATTTATAATAATAAAACCACACCCCCTCCTTACATGTTTGCAACTGACTATCCAGTCTCCTGTATGCTTACCCACCTACGCCTCTAATTCCCAAATTCCTACAGAAAGCGTCTTGGCAGAAGATCACAGTCATGCTCATTGCATCTTTCTGGCCTCAGCAATGTGGTCCCCCTTTCTTTGGCTTCATATGGTATATGCCCCATTGATGCTGGACCTGAATCTAGGTCTTCTGTCCCAACCATCTGATATGTTCCATCCTGCCATTCAGGCTCTGAAACTACCCACGTGATTTCTCTACTTCTCATGATGGCTAGTTAATCCAGGCTTTCCTCTCAACTAGTTCACATTCTTACTTCATCTCAAAAGTCTTCCACAATGAAAATATACAAGAGTAAATGGAAAAGGTTCTCTGTTTGGGCCTCCAAGAGAAAAAAATCGATCATTTTTCGGCAGCCTTTCCTGCAGTTTTGGAATGTTTCTGTTTTCCACAATGGTGCCAGTTAATTCAATCATTAAAGCTCAGCTAGTAGCCATTTCTAATTTTTATGTGGATGAACATCACTCCTCTCTGGCTTTTCTAAAAGCTGAATTTCCAAAAAGTGGCTGAATACAGATTCCCCGAACTCGAGCAGTGAAGACAACCCAGCGAAGACCAAATTCTTCCTTTTTCACACAGGTTTATTTTTTAACCACGCCAACACACAAATCTGTATACAATGGTTAAGCGCTTTCATCTGGAGTATCCAGATTTCTTCAGAACCATTTGTGTCCACATACAAATCACTTATATATCATTTTTGGCGCCAAAAAATCAATAATTAATTAATTAAAATAAAATTTGTAGTTAAATGTTCAGTTGTTTAAATGATCAGTTCTTAAAATGTCAACATTGAATACATTTCATATGTATTCATATTCCTATAATATAAATCCTATACACTAATATAAATACTAACATAGTAAATTGATGCAGGCACTGACTTCTACACATAATATATAGCTACAAAAACTATTCTAATAAATTTACACATAACTAGTACTAAAACTTCTAAAACAATTTTCTCCTAATACTTAACCCTATCTGTTTAAAAGTACATACAACATTGTCACAGCCCCCCAAAAAAACTAGTACAAAAATCAATCGACAATTGAAAAAGGGGGGTTGTTCTAGTCCAGAACTAAAAAGGGTTTTAAACTAATGTGGTCATTAATCCCTGGTAGTGAAGTAGCATCTAAACATATTTGCCACTTACTTTCCATCCATGCCAAAAAAGTTTTCCAATTACCACCCCTATCACTCACTTCAACTTGATCAATAATAGCAAATTTAAAAGTGTGATCATTACCTTTGTCTATTATATGCCTACTCAATGCATTCTTAGAATCTCCTTTTTTAATTCTATATAAGTGCTCATATATACGCGTCTTTAATTTTCTCTCTGTCTTTCCTATATAATACGCGGAGCACTTAACGCAAGTAGCTATATAAACAATACGCTGGGTATTGCAATTTCCTTTTTTGGCAAATACTATGGATCTAGTGATGTTCTTTAACCTGATCCTTGTGTTAATATTAATGTTTTTACATTGACTACAAGTACCACAGTGAGTTGTACCCTTCTTACTCATACCTTTCTGACCCTTTTTTCCATTTTCAATCATCCTTTTCAAATTATTTCCTGTTTTGAATACTGTTAATGGTTTTGTTCCTATTATATGGCCAATAGATACTGAAGTCGATATCAATTCCCAATGTTTTTTCAGTATTTCTATCACTATATTTGTGTAGGGGTTAAACCTTATAACACACACTCTGTTATCATGGTTTGTGTTAATATTAGTACTAATCCCACTTCCTTTCCCTAATAAGGGAACGTATTTGTGTTCCCATTCTGTCTTAACATATGATATAATATTTTCTAACATTGCTTTGGGGTATCCTCTATCGTAAAATAATTTAAATACAACATCCAATTCACTTTTCATACTCTCTCTTGAGGATGACATTCTGGCTACACGTATGCTTTGACCTTTAACCACATTACGGAAGATGTGTGCTGGATGACAGCTACTATAATGTATGTAGTCGTTGGAGAACATAGGTTTTCTATAAATCCTTGAAGCAAAGCCCTTTCCTGTATTACTTATCCACGTGTCCAAATAGGCTATTCCTTCTTTGTCATATTGATAAGTAAATTTTAAAAAATCCGTAGTTTTGTTAAGATATTCAATAAAAACTGGTATCTTGTCAACTGGACCTTTCCAAATAATAAACATATCATCCAGGAACCTTGTATACAACCCAATGTATTGATAATATTCACTGAGAAATATATACTTGTTTTCCCACTCAAGCATAACCATGTTTGCAAATATGGGGGCACAAGAAGCCCCCATAGCTACTCCACGTGTTTGTCTAAAATATTCCCCTGAGTGGTAAATATAATTGTGATCGAGAACAAACCCCATCATATCCATGATCAAATTTATTTTGTCCCAACTACAATAAAAGTAGTGTTAAAAGCTGTGTTAAGTCTTTCGGAATGGTACTTTCCTCCTCACGTCTCCTGTTAAGGATCCCGCTCCCCTTAGGACCTCACTATTTTGCTACAGGCTTTGATACAACCCCCTTTCGAACCTAATGCCAAAGTTGCTTTAACATTTCTGTCATGAAAAACTGTCTTTTTGGTAGCCATTACTTCTGCTAAACGAATATCCAAAATTCAAGCTTTGTCTTGTCAGCCACCATATATTATTTTTCACAAAGATAGAATTTCCTTGGACTTCCAAGATGGCTGCACATTGGAAGAGCTAGAATTAAGCTGTTACTTAATGTGAAAACAGAAACTTAGCAGAAAAAGCTAGTGGACCTAAATTTCTGGGTAAATTTCTGTAACGTGTTAGTAAGTGCACGGCCTGTGTGCCAGGAAGAAAGAAATACAGAAGACCTGAAGGAAAATCAGCTTCAAAAGGTGACAGAAATACTGACTAGGAAAGGTACTGCAGCTGTTAAGCTAAAAGCACTGCAGGCTACATATATGACTTCCAGTAACCTAAAGGAAAGTATAAGGAAACTGCACACAGACCTGATTAAAATAAACAAAACACAGATGGAGTATATCAACTTAATAAAAGGGTTGAAAAAATGGAAGAAGTTTTAAATAGATATTCAGATAAGGTGATAAAACTGCAAAACTCAGAGGTAAAAATGAAGATAAGGCTGTACGAATATGGGACTGCAGAAGAAGAGATGCTTAAAAAATAATAGCATTAGAGGGCAGAAAATGTAGGGAAAACCTGAAATTTTCTCCTGTGCCAGAGAAGCTGGAAGGAACAGATTGTATTTATTTTATGAACGCACAAATAAGCAGCTAGTCTGGTATTCCACAACAGGAATTGTTAATTGAAAAGGCACATTGTGTGTATGCTCCAAACCTGACTATGAGAAAGCAACCCAGACCTTTAACAGTAAACATGCAAACTTACCAGCAGAAGGAGTTGATTCTGACAAAACTGTGACAGAAGGACAAAGTACTAAAAGTGGGAGATGGCAGAATGTTTTTGAAGAATGAGTACTCAGTCTACAGCAGGCAGAAGAGGAGTAAATTTATTCCATTATTCAGGGAATGATGAGAAGCTGGCATGAGATTAAAACTGCTGTACTTGACTATCTTTAAAATATTTGTCCCTGAAGGGACAAAATCATTTTTTGATGAAGTACATGCTAAGGAAGAAATACAAACGTTTGTCCAACAAAACCGTGAGCTGTGACACAGAAGGAGATTCTGCTTCTTATTCTTCTGGTAATAAAGACCACAGAGAGACTGTGCCAGTGAAAAGTTTAACAAAGTTTCAACACAGAATGCTTGAGAGAGAATGTAAAAAGCATAAGAGTCGACTAGAAGAATCGAGAGTATGTTGGAATGTAGCAAAAACAGGATTTGGGAGATGGAGATGAACAGGAATTAAACCAGTAACTTGGAAATTGAGAAATGTGGGATTACAAAGCAATAATTATATTTGTGAAGCATGACAGAACAAGAAAATGTTGGACATCTTTAGATCTTGTTAGACTTGTAGGGGACTCTAAAGCATATACCCTACTTCATGTCATTAATGTTCAGAAAAATACTCATGATAGGGAAGAGGAGGAAGAGAGTTAAGTAAACATTTTTTTCTTAATGGTAGTATTTTAATGGTGCATGATTTTCTTTACATGCTATGAAGTAAAGTTTTCTCAGTTATATTTAAGTGTAATGGGGATACTAATGTAAATAGGTGCTCCTGTTTTTTTTTCCCTTCTCCCTTCTTTATTTCTCCTTGTGCAGTTTTAAGAACTGTAGGCACTACAGTGTAAAAAAGACGAAGAAGAAACATTTGATTAGAAGAACCTGACAAAAGAAAAAATGTGCTTCTCCTCAATCTTGCAAAGGGGAGCAACTGGGTTAAAGCCCTTAGCTTAATCTAGTAACAGGTTTTAAAATAAACCAAGAATGAAATACAGATATTGAATGTTAAGTTTTTTTTCTAGTATACAAATGTATGCTTGGGAGTTTATTGTTGATTGTCGTGCATCTATGAGACAAACTGAAAAATAGAATGGCTATGAGAAAATGTTAACCGAAAGCATTCAAGTGTTTTCCCAGCTGAGAGAGGGAGAAAGATAAGACAAAGCCAGACAACACTTAGAAGCACAGGCTGGTACCGTATGTCTTAGCATGGATAATCTTTCTTTTAGGTTATCTCTCAAATCTGTGTGTTTGGCTGTCAGTTTGGAACATTTGTTCCTATTATGAGGGTAAAACTTCATTATTTGAAAATGTACATAGTTTTGTATGCTATTAAGTTAATAGGGTTTAGGGGGTAGTGTGTGTGTGTATGTATGTTCTTGTTTGAGGGCTTTCAATAAAACAAAAAGTTTTGTAAGATGTGATATAGGCTCAAATGGAGATGACAAGAAACAACTGTATAAAAGATTAGGCAACAACGACTGAAACTGATATAAACCAAGAAAGCACAGCACCACAACACAGAAACAGCAAACCAGGATCCAAAAAACCACGTTTATTCTCTTATCACTCTAGCGCCTCAGCCACTGTAAACCTTCAAGGAGTAAAGTATCAGTAACAAAACACAGTTTATATAATCACACAAATCAGTCAGTAAAACAATTATCCAATTAATACAATTAGTAAAAGCCTATTGGTTAAATCACATTTTTCCAACAACATTCTGTGTTTAAACCTTTAGGCAATAAAGTGCTGTATTTTAAAATAAAAACAGTTTCCTTTTTTAAAAGTAATTTACCCACAATTAAATCATCAGGTTCAAACTTAGCTACCTGTTGTAAAATAGTAGCTTTTAAACTATCACTACTACCATTATGAAATTCACAGAAATGTTGAGCTAATGGGCTCCCCATTTTCTTATTTCGTATATCCCTAAGATGTTCTAAAAGCCTCACTTTGAACATTCTTTTGGTTTGCCCAGTGTAAAACTTGTTACATCCACATGTAATGGCATAAACCACCCTATTAGTCCTGCAATTGTATGAACCATCTGAACAAAAATGTTTACTGTTAATGTTAGAAAAAACTCTCTGTACAAATGGGCAAGCCTGACATTTACCACATGGGAATGTACCTAAACTAGATGGTTGTAATGATATTCTATCCCCTGGTCTAAAAAGTTTTGTTCATACAACCATGTCTTTGATGCTTTTACCTTTTTTATAAGAAAAAATTAGTTTCTTCACTCTTAAATTGCTTAATTCATCAAAATTATGTAAAAACTCCCAAAAATGTAATATCTTAGATTTTATCATATTACTACATATATTATAGGTGGACACTACAAATAAATTCTCTACTAGATTAGTTTCTCTATTTGATATATACCTGCTTCTATTCTTCTTCTTATTATTATATATATCATATTTTAATTTTACAACTTTTTCAATATCAGCCTCTACTAATTTATTATCATAGTTTCTTCTGAGAAACATATTTCTAGTTGCTTGAATTTCTTTAAAAAACACCTCATCATTGCTACATAACCTAGAAATTCTTAAAAATTCACCATATGGCAAAGCTCTAATAATATGTGCAGGGTGACAACTATTAGCTTTCAAAAAATCATGAGGATCCCCAAATTTCCTATATAAACTTGTTAATATTGGTAGGTCATCAATGCCTTGTAAATTCACATCCAAAAAGTTAACTGACTGTCCACATTATAATCCATCAAAACAAATGTTAAATCTATTTTTTTGAATTTCTTGTACAAAATTCTGTATATAGTCATGTCCCCCTTCACACAAAAATATTAAATAATCTCTGTGTCTGTAATACAGTTTTACATATTTTTGTACAAATACATTGTTATAAATACATTCTTCCTCAACCAAACCCATAAATATATTTGCATACATCGGTGCGAATAGGGCACCCATTGCTGTTCCCTATTTCTGTTGAAAAATCAAATTTTCAAAACAGAAGTAATTATTTTCTAAACAGAATTGTACAAGATCAAGTATGCAATGTGTAAATGGCACATCTCCCATACTTTTAAACAAAGCTTCTAAGCCAAATTTGTGTTGAATATTAGTATAAAGACTCTTAATGTCTAAAGTAATCCAGAACATATTATTATTCCAAATAACTGATTTTATTTTTTCCAAAAAATCAAATGAGTCTTTAATATAAGAAGAAAGACAGACAGCTTCTTTTAATAATACTTTATGTAACACAACACCTAGATTATGTAAAAAATATTTCCTAGCAGACACAATAGGTCTGCCAGGTGGTTTGTCAAAATTCTTGTGCATTTTAGGGAGACAATAAAAATAAGCAGGACTAGTATCTGTTAAACTAAATTTTTTCTTGACATCATTATCAGTCCAATAACCTAAACGTAGACCTTTTTGAATTAGACTAACATACTTTATTTTTGCCTGTTCAATTACATCCTGACGAACTATACCATAAACTAATTCTTCACTTAAATCCCAACACATTTCTAAATACTGCGTGTGATGCATGATTACAATTTTATTGCCTTTGTCAGAAGGCTTTATAACCAACTCAGCTTGTTTGGAAAATTTTCTTAATTCTTGCCATTCCGTTTTCGACAGATTATATTTAACTAAATTATTATCAAAATGTTGTAACTCAAACTCTGTTTCAAAGTCTAACATTGCATGTAATTTCTTAATACCATCATGGCAAAATGGAGGCATAAAGGTGCTATCTACATTAACCCCTGTAGTATCTATATACTTTTGTTCATAAACTTCACTTTCGCAAGAAACAAAAGATTCATCTGTATCTGAATTAAAACATTCTACAATATTGACTTCAGCAATATTATTCAAAGCAATATTTTTAGGCACAAGAACATTAAAGTAATACCAAAGATGTAATTTTCTGATGAAACTGTATAAATCAATCTTACATTCATGTATTTTAGGTAGCACTGTAGGCACAAACTTCAGACCACAGTTTAAAACAGATAAAAAGTCTTCCGAAACATTACAACCAGATAAGTTGACCACATTCTTAGTTAATAAATCAAATTCAGTACCATCTTGTTCTTTTATTATCTCTCCACGATCTTTGGGGCCCATTTCTCTATAGTATTTCGCCAAAACCTCTTGCGTTGTTGAACATAGTTGCCTGCATTCCAAAACTGCTCAGGAAAAAAATGGCGATTAGCTGGAGAAGGTAGATCCGGATACTCATTGGCCTCTATTTCATGTGTGGGTTTATCCAATGTCTGATTGGGTGTATTCACACCCCCTTGGGACAGTATACTCTACACACTAAAGATAATTATCATATTTACAACTACAGTGATTTTGAGATTTCAGATATTTGTTTCCAGTTGTTTACTAAAGGTTTTAAATTTGTACCTAAAAAACGCAGTAATTTAATTCATGCTATATTGGATCTGAAACTTTTTATACGCAAGCTCAATTTGGAAAACCTTTTGGGAGGTTTTACTGGGACCTCTAGTTTTCATTTAAAAAAATCTAGTATTTTCAATCCACCTTTGCATCCACAGCTTAAAAATCTAGAGCAAAGGATTGAAAGCAGATTTAGAAAAGAGTTGGGCTTGGACCGGTTTGAGGCTAATTTAACACTGCAGGAAAGGGAACTCCTGGAAAAACTTAGTAGTGATTCCACATTGAGGGTAATGGAACCAGACAAGGGAGGGGGGACGGTTATAATGGATTGTCATTTATACCAGGCCAAGATGTATGACATTTTGCACGATTATGATAAATACACCTCGGCCTCCCTTAATGAAATTCATGTGTCCTACCATAAAATAGATTTAACTATCCAGGACCTGTTAGACCAGGAGATGATTGATTTTCAAACCTATACTTTTCTTTCAAATACAGATCCAAGGGTACCCTCGATTTTCGGGATACCCAAGGTGCACAAAAACCCCCTGGACCCACCATTAAGGCCCATTGTAGCAGCCCAAGGTTCTAAGACCCACAATATATCTAAATATGTGGATTGGAAATTGAAAGAGCTATGGGGAAGGCAGGAATATATTCTTAAGGATTCATGGGCCTTCCTACGTAGTATTTCATCTCATTTGTTTGAACAAGAAATGGTATTTTTAACCATTGATGTTGTTGATCTTTTTTCTATTATTCCTACTGAATTGGGTCTTGAGTGGTTGGAAGAAGCCTTGTGTGAATGCCCCCATATTAGCAACAATGATGTGCATGCTATTACTGAGCTACTTGGCCTTGTTTTAAAGAACAACTTTGTTTTCTTTTCCGGTGAGTATTTTCACCAGGTGATGGGTGTATCCATGGGGGCCAATTGTGCACCTACTTATGCGGACATTATCATGTATGTATGGGAAAAGAAATACATCATGAATAGCCCCTTTTCTGCTTATTGGAATTATTATTGCAGATTCCTTGATGATATTTGCATTTTTTGGAAAGGTCCAGTGGGGGAAATTGAGAAGTTTATTGAGTACATACATACTACAACCAATTATTTGATGTTTACTCATCAAATTACTTATGATAGTGTTAACTACCTGGATGTGACCCTTACCAAGGAGGGGGAGGGGGTAAAATCTTGTGTTTACCGTAAACCAACCTTCTCCAACGGGTACGGGTATTTACACTATCAGAGTTCCCATCCACATTTCCAAAAAAGGGGGATTCTCAAGGGGCAATATGTCCGTATTTCCCGAATGACCTCTTTGGAGTATGATTTTAGTATGGAATGTTATACCCTAAAATCTCTATTTTTGGAAAGGGGTTATCCTGCACAATTGATAAAGGCTGTACAAGATGAGGTTGTTACAGCCCGGACAACTAGGTTCGGTCCAATATTAGGAAAAAAGCTTTTGGGTAATGAACAAGGCCCTGTTAGGAATAAGGTAGACAAGTTTCTTGGTGGTTTTACTTTTATTACCGAATTTAGTGGTAACGCTACCCATCTTAGAAGCATTGTAGAAAAAGAATGGGATATGTTTCAGGATTTAACTGACCTAGATATTTTCAAAGACAGGCAGATTAAAACGGTTTTTAGAAAAGGAAAAAGCATGACAAGAACCTTGGAACAACAAGAAAACCCTTTGCAAAATTCAAGAACAAATACAGGCACATTCAAATGTGGACATTGTTCTTCCTGTAATTATGTAATGCAGGATAGTCATGTATATTTGGAGAGTAGATGTAGGGATATAAAGGCCAAGGGTTATTACAACTGCATGTCTGGTGGACTGGTATATTTGGCTAAATGTCAAAATTGCCCGGCGTTTTACGTCGGAAAAACTGAACGACCATTTAAAAGACGTATATACGAGCATACTTATGACATTGCCAAATGTAAAATCACCAATGCACTATACAAGCATACCACTGTATGTGAAGGTTCAAAATTCTTGTTTTTTGCAATTGAGGCTGTTTTTAGGGACATTAGGGGTGGACCCTGGGAGGCGAGGTTAGCCCATAGGGAAACGTATTGGCAGATCCTATTGGAAGCTAACAAGACCCCCGGGTTAAATGAATCCATTTCTATAGTGCCCTATCTTAAGATTAAAGCACAAAACATTTAACAAAGGTTTAGCACAAGTTTATCATTTACATATACACATACATTTTTTATGTTTAAGTTTGTATTATGATAATTGATTGTGGATGTTGTCTAATACATTATATTTATTTTATATAAAACATTTTTTACTAGTTTCATGTTTTTAAAACATTTTCATAGGCATTTTTTAGTGATTGATTAATTGATTGATTGATGATTTATTAGGGTGGGTATTTAAACTATGTGGATTTGGCATGTGTTTTATCTGATGAAGTCATTCTAGGAGACGAAAACGTGTGTAGTGCTTGTTGCTGAAGTTGTTGCATGTTAATAAAACATTCTATTTGTGCTATTTGTGCCTAATCGTGAGCTTGCTTTTTGCCCTGGTGATTACCGGACTGGTGTGGCTGCTTTCGTTGGTGTATTTGGTTACTTGCAGCATTTTCCTTCTTGTGTATTCACACAAGAGGTACTAACAAGTCTCTGTCCATTTTCAATCATTTGATTGGGTAACTGAGCCGACAAGCGGGTACGTTGATTGGCTCGATACAGATACACGTTACCCTTCTCAAAGTCTCTCAAGTCCCTTTGAATCTTATACATTTTTTTGGTCAATTATTTTCTTTTCTTTTCTAAAGCATTAATCTTCTCTTGAATGTCTCTAAGACAGGAATCAAGTCTAGTTCTGTCTAACACAGACTCCAGACATGGTTGTACGAACAAAATTTTTTAGACCAGGGGATAGAATATCATTACAACCATCTAGTTTAGGTACATTCCCATGTGGTAAATGTCAGGCTTGCCCATTTGTACAGAGAGTTTTTTCTAACATTAACAGTAAACATTTTTGTTCAGATGGTTCATACAATTGCAGGACTAATAGGGTGGTTTATGCCATTACATGTGGATGTAACAAGTTTTACATTGGGCAAACCAAAAGAATGTTCAAAGTGAGGCTTTTAGAACATCTTAGGGATATACGAAATAAGAAAATGGAGAGCCCATTAGCTCAACATTTCTGTGAATTTCATAATGGTAGTAGTGATAGTTTAAAAGCTACTATTTTACAACAGGTAGCTAAGTTTGAACCTGATGATTTAATTGTGGGTAAATTACTTTTAAAAAAGGAAACTGTTTTTATTTTAAAATACAGCACTTTATTGCCTAAAGGTTTAAACACAGAATGTTGTTGGAAAAATGTGATTTAACCAATAGGCTTTTACTAATTGTATTAATTGGATAATTGTTTTATTGACTGATGTGTGATTATATAAACTGTGTTTTGTTACTGATACTTTACTCCTTGAAGGCTTACAGTGGCCGAGGCGCTAGAGTGATAAGAGAATAAACGTGGTTTTTTGGATCCTGGTTTGCTGTTTCTGTGTTGTGTTGCTGTATAAAAGATTAACCTGCCAATCAGTATATGGGTGTAAAAAAGCTGGACCTAGACATTTAACAGAAAAAGCTGTTGTACATAAAATGTAGAAATAATAACCTTTTCAAGACAGTGATGTTTTGTGTAATGTCTTTAAACATCAGTGGTCTTGCAGATAAAGAGTAGTGAATTATATTAAAAAATGTAGAGTGCAAATAGCTGTGCTAGAGGAGACCTATTTAGAAAGAACTCAACATGCCCTAGGCCTCAGGCTCAAGATATTCTTCCACCTGAAGCTTGAGGATTCACCTCACTCCTCTTCAGAGGAGACTCTGTCCTATGTGTCCCAGTTACCACCACCCCCCTTGGTTATGCCTCCTCAGAGGATTCTGCTGAGACACTCCCCAGGTGAGTACCTTACCTTTGGGGAGACCATTACCAAAATGAGGGAGTTCTTTAAGTGGGATTCCACTGAGATGTCAGAAGTACTAAAAAGGTATTATGAATGTCTGCAAATGGACAGCCTTGCTCCTTAAGCTATCCCTCCAGTCTTGCCTGCCTTTTTGGATGCTTTTAATGCTGCCACTGTGAACCCTGATTCACAGCCCCCTGCAAGATTTTACAAGGTCCCTGAAAGGGCCAAATATCTTATTAAATGTACTGTTGCAGATCTTAGCACTGTATACTGCTTCCCTCCATCTCAGTTCTCCCTACAGATAAGAGCACTAAGACCAGAGAGCACCTTGGCAAAAAGGTTTATACCTCAGCTACCCTGGCATTCAGGGCAGTAAATTACCAAACCCATATGTCAAAATATGCCCTAGCCCTGTTAGGCCAGGCCACTAAGCTTTTGTCTGAGATCCCTGATTCCCCTGCCAAGGCTCAGATATCTAGCCTCCTATGTCTTCCCAGGTCACAAGGCATTCCATTAGATGCAGCTATGATGCTACTGAAGCTTCTGCCTCTGTCCTGAGAAGATGTTCCTGCTTAAGGTTACTGCCCTTACCTGATGACATTGGGGCAAAGCTATTGGACGTGCTCAGACCCTGGCTCAGAAGCCTCAGTTTCAAGACAGGGCAGGTAGTCTGTGACTACTTGCCATTACTGCACAGACCTCTCGATACCATTCCCGTATGCCTATGGCTCTCTCACTGTCTCCCTGTCTGGAAAAACATTATCTCAGACAGTTGGGTCTTATCCTTTATAAAAAAGGTTATTTCATGGCCTGGATCAGAACAACTTCTTTGAGGGACATTCCCCAGCCACCCAAAGTGAAACTCCCTCTTTTTCAACCAGTCATAGACCATTTTCTTGCCCAAAGAACAATCCAATCTGTCAGAAAAGGGAAGGGGTTTATATTCAAGACTCTTCCTAGTCTCGAAGGATGGTCCCTGGAGACCAGTCTTAGATCTCTCCCCCCTCAATCTTTTCCTGCAGCGCCCACCTTTCGAATGCTTACTCTGAAGACTCTTTTCCCCCTGATTTTACTTTAGGGATTCCTAGCCACATTGGACATCAAGGATGCCTACATGCACATCCCCATAAGGCCCAGCTACAGGAGATATTTACACTACTTGTTGCTCTCCTCACACTTTCAGTTCTCTGCCTTGCCCTTTAGACTTTCTACAGCACCAAAGGTCTTCACCAAGTGCTTGGCACCAGTGATTGCCTACTGCAGGATTCAAGGGACTCAAATATTCCTTTACTTGGACGACCTACTGATCCAGGCAGAATGTCCCGAAACACTGCAATGCCATTTACAGTAATATCAGTCTTGCAAGCACTGGATTTCAAGATAACCTACCCAAAGTCCAACCTGAACCCCTCTCAAGACCAAGTATTCCTCGGGTGCAGGATAAAGATGGATGTCACGAGGGCCTTTTCTGCCACCTCAGAAGGTGGAATGCTTAAAGCACTACCTGCACTGTGTCCTTCCAGTCACAGCCCTGACCACCAGGCAGTACCTCAGGCTGCTGGGTCATATGGCATTGACTGTTCCTATGTTGCCATTGGCAAGACTCCACATGAGGAAGCTACACAGGTACCCAAGGTCCATATGGACACAAAACTCACACTCCCTAGAGTACAAAATTCCTCTCCTTCCTTGTTTCAGGAAAGAGATCCTCTGGTGGTTGAATCCAAGTGACCCTCAATCTAAGGCTCCCCTTACAGGCTTCCTTACCAGTTCAAGAGATGTACACAGATGCCTCAGATCTGGGATGGGGAGCGACAGTGGGCTCTCTAAGAGTACAGGGTACTTGGTCAGACTTCATCAGGCAGTAGCATATCAATATCAGGGAGATGAGAGCAATTCTTCTGGCCCTGAAAGCTTTCCAGCATACCCTGAAGCAGGGTCCCTTAAAACTGTTTACAGATAATACTACAGTTCTCTGGTATGTGAACAAACGGGGGAACAAAATCTTACTTGCTATGCAGACTAGCTCTCCAAGTCTGAGAGCTTGCAACCTCACAGGGGGTCACTCTACAGGCAGTATATATCCCTTCAGATCAGAACACCCAGGCAGACACCTTGAGCAGGTCCATGTCACAGTCTCATGAATGGATGCTTCACAGGGATGTGTTCTTGGACATAATCCACAAATGGGGTACACCTCAGATAGATTTGTTTGCCTCCACTCTGAATAGACAACTTCCATTATCTTGCACCAGGCTACCTAGTCCCTCGGCAAGGGCAACAGATACCTTTTCAATCTCCTGAAAGGGGATTTTTTGTATGCATTCCCCCCTTCTCACTTCTTCAGAAAGCCCTACTGAAAATCCAGCAGGACAAACCAAAAATCATGTTGGTGACTCCCTTTTGGCCAAGACAGCATTGGTTTCTCCCTCCTTCTGCATTTAGCTAGGGGTAGTCACCACAAGTTACCCCACAGAGTGGACCTTTTCACGGAAAACAAGGTATCCCTAATCCATCCTCGCCTACAGTCTTCGAACTTTGTAGGTGATAAAAGTTTGATCCCTTACAGACACCTTTACAATCAGGATTTGCTCACAGTCCTGTAGGAGGTCAGGAAACCTAATACCAGTAGATCTTATTTGTCTAAGTCGAAAAGATTCTCCATCTGGTGTCTAAAAAGGCAGTTAGACCCCTTTCAGGGTGATGTCCCCTTGGTACTGTCATACCTGTGTGAACTGTTGCAGACAGGGTTGGCATACTCCTCTGTTAAGGCCCACCTTGCTGCTTGTCTGCCTCTGGATCCCCCTTTGGCATCTCCATTGCCTGCAAAGTTATTCCTAAAGGAAGTGCTGCATCTCAGGCCCCCCCAGGAAACCCATTCCACCACCATGGGACCTAAACTGTGTTTTGGAGAAGCTCAAGGTGACCCATTTTGAACCAGATTCTAAGTCCTCTCTGAAACACTGCACTTGGAAAACTGTACTCCTAGTAGCCTTGACATCAGTCAGAAAAGTGTCCGAGCTTCAGGTACTCATGGCTATTTCCCCCTTTTCTCTCCTTCCACAAAGACAGAGTAATCCTTAGAACCAATCCTTCCTTCATGCCCTAAGTGGTCAATGAGTTATCCTTAAACCAAGCCATTCATCTCCTCACCTTCTTCCCTCATCCACAGAATGACAGTGAGAGATTCTTACACTCCCTTGATGTTCATAGACCATTTAGATTTTATCTTGATAAAACCAAGTCTTTCAGGAAATCAGACCAATTGTTTGTCTCCTTTCATCCCAGGGCTCAGGGCAAAGCAGTGACAAAGCAGACCATTTTTGTCTGGATCTCCTGGGCAATCTCCTTTTGCTACTCATACCATGGGAAATCCTTAGGATCTAAGATTAAGGCTCATTCCACTAGAGCTATGGCTTCATCTGGAGCCTTCTTTAAAGGGCTGGACACTGCCTTCATTCTAGAAGCAGCTACATGGACCTCTCTCCACACCTTTACCAAACATTACAGATTGGACCATATTTCAAATCTAAGGCAGGATTTGCCAGGGCAGTCCTTCATGGATTCCTAGAAAGCAGTTCCAAGCCTCCACTCTCTTCTTCTCTTTGAGCTTTGGCACTTGTCCAGGGGTTTGTAATACTGCAACATGATAATAGAAGGATATAATCTTACCATAACCATAGATGCCCTTCTCTTCCATGTTGCAGTATTCCTTCCCTCCCTCCTTACCTCCTTCTTCACTAAACTGTCCCTTCTTGGAAGGCACTGGACTGATACAGTTATCCTGGGACTGGGTTCGACTGGGGCACTCACTTCTGAGGTATGGTATGTGCAGACTTCGTTTTTATGGCCCATGTTCCCTTAGCCAATGTCAGACACCCCACATACCTTACAGTGACTAGAAGCTTTTGTATACTGGCCAGATGTTCGGGGTAGCTGGAGAAGATAATCCAAGGGTTTGGAATATTGCAACTTGGAAAAGATGGGCAACAGTGTTATGGTAAGATTTTACACAAGTATTCTGTATGTGGGAAGAGACTAAACAAAAGAATACAAAAACTGAGAAAGTGGAAGATCTGTTATATGGATAAGGATAGCAAAATACAAGCAGTTAAAATGTTTTTAGTCCCTTTAGTCTTATATACAGGATAGGCATATTTTATCAATCAGAGGAGAAGTTGTGGATAACAATTAATAAAGAGCTGAAGGATTTATCTAGGAGGGGAAAATGGCAAGAGTCAAGTGGGATAAGATGATTCTTCCAATAGAACAAGGCAAATCAGGATTACCCACATTTGAAGGAATATTTCAGAGCAACACAGTTAAGGCTCTTATATGTAGCACAAGCAGAAAACTATAATACAAAGTGGAAAGGGATGATGATAAAACAGAGGGAAGGTTTAAGAAACAAGGAGGTCTGGGATTTTGGATGTAGACCTTTAAGGAGGATAACAATAATCATACAGAATGGTTATATTCATAAAGTAGCAGAAAGTATTCTAAGAACCAAGGCAACAAAGGAATGGAGAAAGGAAATTGTGCTGATAGGGATGACTGCAATTAGGGATACAGACAGTATGCAAGAGGGGGCTGGAATTTATTGGAAAAAATGGTAAGTTAATCAAGGTACAGGGAGCAAATAACTAGAGAGGGAAAGGTAATAAAATGGGAAGATGCCAAGAACTTGTTTGGACTGCTGGTTAGAGAGTGGCTTCTCTATAAAGGATTGATATCAGAGTACAGGCAAAGAGAAAGAAATGGGGGGGATCCTCAACTAAAGACTAGCAGTGGTAGAGTTTTTTTATAGAGTCTAGAACATATGCCACTGTTAAAGGAATAATTCATAGAGCATATAAAACATTGCTTGATAGCTATAATAATCAATCTGAGGAGGTTAGCAAGGATTGGGAAGAGAGATTGGATATGCAATTCACAAAGAAACAATAGAGGCTATATGCATGTCTTTCAAATATGCAACAAAGTCTAGAAGATTTAGGATCTTTGCTTGGAGTGTTTACATTTTACATAGGTATTTTTTGTACCCCAAGTAGACTCGAAATAATTTTTCCTCAGGTAGACAGCAAAAGTTGGAGGTGTGAAGGGGAAAAAGAGGTAATTGGGAATGTATTTTGTAGGAGTGTAATGAGCTGGCAGAGTTTAAAGATTGCCTGCAGACTGCTCTGTCAGAGGTGTACTGTAGTGTTTAACTAAAGAAATTATTTTTTGAGCTATGATGCAGAATTGGAATTGCCTTGAGTCTAATTATGGTGGCTGCCAGAAAAGCAGTTACTAGAAAATGGAAATCAAAGTCTAACCAAGTGTACTAGAAATAGTGAATATAGTAACAGAGATAAAATAAATATAACTGAGATCTTTAGAAAAGGGGAGGAGCAAATTACATAGGAAAAATGGGAATTGTAGGAACAGTACATACAGAGGACGAGCAAGGTTTAAAAGAAGGCAGGATTTGAATGAGCTATGTAATGTTTGACTTGACAGTGACAGGCTAGATTATAAGTGATGTATAATGTTTGCAACTACAGTTGTGTCAAAGTGGTTTGTAATGTATAATGTTGCAGGTGGAATTGTATCAGGATGGTTTGTTTTTGTTTAGATGATGTAAGATTGCCTATGTCATACGTGATAATTTATTAAAGATGTTTTTTGCTTAAAAAAAAGTACAACATCCTTATGAACCAGCTCTTCCTTTTTACATGAAGTAGCTTCAGAAACTTCCCTCAATCAGAGCATACATCCACCAGCATTCTTCCCAATTTTTTGTAATAGAGGTGAATACGTTATACTTGTTAGATGTACATAGGCAACAATGTTTCTATCTTCATCAAACTAAAGTCAGACCAACTGTTTGCATCCTTCTTGAAAGCTAAAATGGGACAATGAGTTTCTACGGTCAGCTTAGCCAGATGGTTAACTACCTGCATTTCCAAAGTTTATTAAGACAATGTTCTGACCCTATCAAGACCACTAAGAGCACATTTGACAAGACCAATCTCTACTTCTTTGGCCTTCTTTTCTAGGGCCTCAGTTGATGATATTTGTGCTCCTGCTTACAGTCTGAGATTAATACTTTTATTTTTCACTACAAATTGGATCTTATTTCCAGATATAGGGCTGCCTTTGGTTCCGCCTTCCTCCAGAATGTCCTTCCATGATACCACCTAAGTGATATAAGTTGCTGGGGCCGTATGTACCCCAACCGTTAAGGAATGGATGGAAAAAACAACATCAGATAAGAAATGATGTACTCACCATAATGCTAGATCTGTGTTGTCTGTTTCCACCCTCCTTCAACTCCCCTCTTCCTCCTTCCATTTCATGAAAGTTTTTCCATATTTTAGACTTTTGGTATGATCCAGTAATCTGCCTTTTGGGCAAACTTTCGTGCTCATACAACTCCATACATTAATTGTTCTTTCTTTTACTTCACTGATATTGATATATTTAATTTTCCATTTTATTACTTTCCAGAGAACTGTACGCAGACTTCATCTGACATAATGCTGGTGACAAGATGGGTATTTTGGGTAAGGGGAGGAGCCTGAACTGTGGATCCCAAAGTCTGATCTGAAACCCATTCATTGAGGAAGGTCGGAAAGAGACAACACAGATCTTTCGTTATATACCCAGCACATCAGGGCAATTCCAAGCAGAGTCAAGGCTCATTCTACTGGGGTATTGGCTTCATCTGTGGCTTTTTGAAAAGGGTTAGATTCTAGAAGTGTTAAAGAAGCAACAACTTTGTCCTCTCTACATACTTTTACAACATGCTATAAACTAAATTCCTTCTCCATATCTAGTATAAGCTTTCCTATCACATTGTTTTTTAAACATCTTTATTAAATTGTCATTTAAGACATTAATAGAAAAGAAACCATATTAAGATTTGTCCATTCACAGTCATTATATGGTAAATGTCTGAATCGAGAGATGATGAAATCAGCAAAAAAAGGGAGTAGTATTGCTTGAACTAAATTCATCCTCTAGTCTTGAATACCTTCACATGGTTGACCCTGTTTTCACAAAATCTCAACAAGACTACACTGATGTATAGACTGTATTGTATATAGCATATATCACGGAGAGAGAGAAGTTAAAAAAATAAAGACGACAACTGGGTGCACAAGTCCCACGATCAAAAAGTGCCCAATCCTGGTAGGCACACTGGTGCCATAACTGGAAAAAATATCAATGTAGAATCCTCAAGACACTGAAACATTCCTACAACGGGGTTAAGCCAGGCTTAGGGGGAGGGTGTTTCACCCCTTTTGTAGAAAAGATAGTAGTCCACAAAAACTGAAAGGCTGAAAAAGAGCCATAAAGATGACAGAATAGACTATTAAGGATATGGGAAAAACTATGTATTGTTGCTGTTATGCAAACAGCCCAGAATTTCCAGGTAAAAGATATTCAGAAAAATAAGAGAAATTAGAGGAAAAAAATACTTGCACAAGAAAAAAAAAGATATAAAGAACAAAACCCAGTGATTTTTGAAAGGTGTAAAAAAGCTATATGGATATAGGAAAGAAAAGGAAATCTGATATGGTGCAATGGTTATTCAGTGGAGGAAAGCAAACTACTCGATACAAAAATATCTCCAAAGATATTTGAAAAGAAATGTAGGCAAAGACACCCAGATATGGAAAATGTCCCAATACAAGAAATAAGAAAACAAAGGGTGATGGGGATAGTAGAAGAGAAAATTAATAAGGTAGAAGTTCAACACGTAGAAACTGAATAATCTAGAAAATCTAACACAGGTAATACCATAGCATGATTGAACAAATGAGTCCCCAAACTAGAGAGAAATAGGTGGAGTGGAAGACATCTGAAGAAGAAATGTGGACATGGGAACGAAAGGTGTTTGATTGGTGGAGTATTTATGCAAAGGAGAAAAGCAGCTCCAAAGATATTTGAAGAGAAATATAGAGAAAGGCACCCAGATATGGAAAATTTCACTATACAAAAATAAGAAAACAAAGGGGAAAATAGAAAAGATGATTAGTACTGGAGAAGTTAAAGAAATAGAAACTGAAGATGTGAAGTTCAATCTTGCCTTCATTCTTACTGATGGGTTCGGAGCTGATCCTCGTCTCTGACTCGGCCGAATGCAAAAGCTCGAGGTCTTCAACCAGCCTATTCATGGCCTATTCCCAGATCTCATTTGCCGCTGTAACAGATCGGGTGATTCACCAGCTCTGACCAGTGAAAATTTGTTTTTTTTTGTATTATTACTTAGAATTGTATAGCTCTAGATAGGATTTGTTTAATTAAGATAGTTGTTACTTTTTATATTTCCTTTCGCACGTCGCGTTTTTCCACTAGTGTGTTCTTTTTCTTCTAGTTCTTTGTGGCCTGTTTGAAGGCCTTTGTTAATCTCCCTATTCCCCTTAATAGAGTGATAGTCTGTTAGGTTTTTCGGATAATAGTACTTAGAAAGTGTTGTTATTGTGCAGAATGTTTGTTCTATAGGTAACCGTGTGCGAATATTGATATATATATTTAGCCATTTAGTTTCTTCTTAGTAGTGTGGGTTACTATTATATATATATATATATATATATATATATATATATATATATATATATATATATATATCTTTTCTTATAGCCTGTTTAAGTTAGAAGGATATTTTTTTTGTTAGAAGCTCATTTAAATTAGAGAGCTCTTTATTGTGTGTTTGTGTGCAGACTTTTTCTTGTTACCCTTTTTTTTAAGATGTCTCAACAAGACAAAGACATGGAGGCTAAACAGTCTAAGCCTTCAGGGTTTAAGAAATGCCCTAAATGTGGACAGAAAATGTCCGTTACTGATTGGCACATGGATTGTGTGTATTGTTTAGGTCCATTACATCTACAGGAAACATGTTCCATCTGCCTCTCCTTTAGCTCACAAGTACTACAAGAAAGGAAGAACAAGTTGATTGTTAGGGGCATGATTAAATCTTCCTTTCAGGAATCGTTGGAACAAGGTCATACAGCTCATGTCAAGCCGTCTAAAAGATGTTCCACTACTGGATCTTCGGAGCCGGAAAAATCTCCATCATCCAGTAAGTCGAATTCTGACAGACCTTCGACCTCGGCGCCACTGACTTCGGAGCTGACTGTTATCCCAGTGAAGAGCCGATCCCTGGTGCTGGAGCCAGTAACTCCCATTCTGAAATCTCCAATATTACAATCTGTAGCTTCTTTGGCTCCAGCCTTTTGGTTCTCAAGAAGCCTTTCAGACACGGATGTGGATCGTGTGATGCAGAGGCTTCTGCAGACACTGGCGTTGGCCAAACTTTTGTCGGGGCCGACTCTTCAAGCTTCAGAACTGTCCAACCTTCCTCCCCCCATATCTGTTCCTCCTCCGATCTGACTCGAGGTTTCGAAGCCGGAGTGCTCGGAACTGATGATAGTGGAGCCGTCGGTACCGAGACCTGCTCCAGGACTTTTGGTTCTGATCTCTCAGACTACTTCGATGCCAACTGAGAAGTCTAGGGGCCGACACTCACCGGTCGGGTCCGGGGAGGATATTCAAACTGATTTTTTTGGGTCTGACTTTGCCTCTAAGGGCTTTGGCGCACGTGAGTTTGGGGCCTACCTCTGGCTCGGAGCCTACCATCTTGGTGCAGAGGGCATTGACTGTATCTTCGGATCCAGGAGTTCCTTCGCATTGGAGCTGGGGGGCCTTCAATCCCATGAGGAGAGCATTGTCCCCATGGACAACCACTTCGTCAGGACCATCAGCTTCTCCCCATAACGCACCAGTGTCTACCTTACAGATTCCACAAAAGCGTAGAGACCCATAGCCTCAGGAAGCCGCATTGGGTAATCCCTGCTCTTCCTAGACCTCACCAGAAGCTCCCACTGAGCGATTCCCTCAGAAGAGGCTGTGCAGGAGGAAGCATCTGGACTCCCCTCAGGAATTTGTCACTTCAGACACTGACTTGGATGATTCAGAAGTTTCCCCACGGTCACCCTCAGAAGATATCTCCTTTGCAGATATCTTAGAGATTCTCAAACAGAGGGGTGATTGACAGCCCTTCAGACATACTGATGATGAGTCAGTCTACCTGAAGGCTTTTGGGTCTCAGCTCTCTGTCTCTTGGGTGTTTCCGCCTTTCGACAAACTTATGGACTTGGTTTGTCGAAAGGCGTGGGAGTCTCCAGATAGAGTGGAACCTGTCCCTAGGAGGCCTAATAAGTTTATTACCTCACTACTGGACAAGGCTTTTCTAACAGAGGGAGTCCCTGTTGATGCCATGGTGGTGGCGGTGGCCACCAAGAAGGAGTTATCCGAAACTTCAACGTTGGTCCATCCACCAAATAAAGATTTGAGAGTCATGGACAGATATGGAAAGTGCATGTTTACTTCAGCAACTTTTGCTCTCAGGTCACTGAATTATCTTCCGCATTTCGCTAGATTGCAAAGAGATCTCCTGAAAGAGCTAGGAGATACTCTACAGGGTTCAGTAGCTGCAGGCGTCTCAGACAAAATATCCTCACAGCTCTCCACCTGTAATTCCCTAATAAACTCATCCATGGGTTTGGTTTCGTACGCAGCTGATGGAGCGAGCAGAGCAGCGGGTACAGGAATTGCTCTTAGGAGACTTTCCTGGATGCGCTTATGTTCCTTTGCGGAGCCCTTTAAGTCATCCTTTATCAACACCTCTTTCAGTGGCTCATCCCTTTTTGGATCCGAAGTGAAAGAAATGCTTACCAGGTGTGAACAAGAGGGAAAGACTCTGTTTGCCGTCTGAGTCCATTTTTCCACTCCTACCAGACCTTACCCCGTAGGTCAGAAAGGAGGAAAAATGTGGTTCCGTAAAACTCAAGGAACTTTTCAGGACATGTGGTGAACCCCCCTCCATAGGCAGAGGAGGGGGCAATAATGGAAGATGCCGTACACGCGGCAGAGGGGGTCTGCAGAATCAGGGTGACAGAGAACAGTTCTTTGAGAAGCCCTATCAGCACACCTGAGAGGAGGCCCACCTGTCCATCTCTGGAGGCAGTTGGGGGACGCTTATCTTTGTACCCAGACACCTGGCTAGAAATAACAAATGACAGCTGGGTACAAAGCATCATATCCAGAAGTTACTCTATTCCCTTTCCACCCCACCTCCCTCAATAAGAAAGATCCCAGATGCTCCACCCAGTCATAGGGAACAAGCAACCATAGAAATTCAAAGGTTGCTAGAAAAGAGTCATCCAGCCAGTCCCCGCAGACTAGATAGGATCCAGAACTTAACTCAAGGTTCTTTTTAGTTCCAAAGAAAACAGGGAACTGGAGGCCCATTTTGGATCTCAGCAGATTAAACAAATCTGTGAAGAAGACAAAAGTTCCGGATGGTTGCACTGCAGTCGATGCTTTCTTTTCTAGGAAAAGACAATTGGATGTGCTCAATAGATCTCCAGGATCCGTACTACCACATAAAAATGGACAGACCATCCAGAGATCACCTGCGCTTTTAGCTGGGGCCCAGTCACTACCAATTTCGAGCACTACCCTTTGGTATCACAACAGCCCCCAGAGTGTTCACCAAATGCATGGCAGTAGTCACCGAGACGTTTGGGAATCCAGATGTTTCCATACCTAGACGACTGGCTCCTAACCTCCACCACCAGGCATCAGCTCATTCAAGCAAGGAACACTACTGTGAATCTATGCTGTCAGTTGGGGATTACCATAAATTTAAGAAATATCTGTCTTATTGCCATCGCAACATACTGTTTTTATAGGAGCAGATCTGGACACCACCACAATGACCATAAAGCTTCGGTCAGAAAGCGTTTGTGCTCTTCGACAACAGGGTCTAACCCTTCTTTCAAAAGAAAAAGCCACGGCTTCCACGATTCTCAAATTGTTGGATACAGTGGCGGCAGCAGTCATTGCAATTCCACTGGGTCGGATGCATATGTGGATACTACAATGGCTCCACTTCATGCAGTGGTCCTCTCAGAAACTCCCAGTGTCGCATCAGATTATAATCATGAATTCATGTAAGAAGGAACTTCAGTGGTGGCTGACATCGCATTGTGTAATGATAGGATGTCCCTTTGTTCTACCCAACCCGATTGCCATAGTGACCACAGATGCTTCCCTGATAGGGTGGGGGGGCCTTATCAGGGAAGAACAGCCCAAGGCACATGGAAAGCACACGAGGCTTACCTGCATATCAGTGTCCTAGAGATGAGAGCGGTACTTCTAGTGTTGCAGTCCTTTCAAGACTCTCTTCCTCTGGGGACTGCTGCAATCCAGACATGTCAGTAGTCTAGTACTTAAATAAACAAGGAGGAGCCAAATCTTACCCCCTATGTTGAGAGGCCTTGAGAGTATGGCAATGGGCAAACTCCACCCAGCGCTTTCTGATAGCAACGCACATCCCAGGAAAGTCCAGCATGATAGCAGACAAGCTGAGCAGGGCAATTTGTTGCCTCATGAGTGGTCCCTAAAGAAAGAAGTGACAGAAGGGATATTCCGCATATGGGGTCAGCCTTGCTCTGATCTCTTTGCTACACCCACAAACACAAAATGCAGCAGCTACTTTGCCCTAATCCCCCTGCTGGGGAAAGCCCCAAGTGATGCACTTGTACACAATTGGCCCCCGGGTCTCCTTTATGCTTTTCCACCATTACCTCTGATACCCAAAGTTTTACAGAAGGCCAGTGCTCTGGGAAGGACCATAATTCTGATAGCCCCCTAATGGCCTCGCCAGGTTTGGTTCCCCTTTTTTCAGCCTCATCTGTTGGAAGACCCAGTTCCAGACCTCCTGATTCATCGGGGGCTCTTCATCTGTCCCTTCAGTCCCTCAAATTGACAGCTTGGTTACTCCAGTTCCAAACATAGATAGGCTTCAGAATCTTTCAGCTGCAGCATATATTGACATCCTCTCACAACTACACCACTAGAAAGCTATATCTCAGCAAATAGAAAAGATTCTCAATATGGGCATTACAAAATCATATTGATCCTTATTTAGCTCCAATAGCTTCTATGTTGGAATTTTTGACAACATTTTTCAATGAGGGAGCAGCTGCAGTGACTATTCAAGTTCAATTGGCTGCAATCTCCAAGTTCCATCTTGGTGAGGAAGGGTCTAATATCATATCACATAGACTCCCGAAGGCATTTCTCAAAGGCACTATTCATTTAAGACCACCCATCAAATCTTCTATTTCTTCGTGGAATCTAAACTTTGTTCTATCACGAATAATTTTACCACCTTTTGAACCAGCCTCTTCATGTGACCTAAAGTATATCATATGGAAAACCATCTTTCTAGTAGCTATTACTTCTGCTCAGAGAGTTACAGGCCTTGTCAATTAAAACCCCTTATATGATATTTGATAATGATCTCTCCGGACAAATCCCTCATTTTTACCAAAGGTATGTTCAGAAACAAATCTCAGTCAGTCTGTAGAGTTGCCTGTATTCTTCCCCAAGTATGACAGTAAGACAGAGTAGATGCTGCACAAGCTTGACGTTCACAGACAGCTCTGCTTCTATTTAGACAGGACCAAGGATTTCAGGAAAACGGATCAACTCTGTTTCCTTCTCAGACTCCAGTAAGGGTGCTCCTGTTGTAAAAAACACTTTATCTAAATGGTTATTGGATTGTATATCCTTTACTTATAGTTAAGTGAATACACCATTACAAGACAAGATAAAGGCCCACTCAACTAGAGCTTTCTCCACTTCCTCTTCTTTTTCTGCCAAATTACCAATAGATACAATTTGTGCACCAGCTACTTGGTCAAGGCCTCATACCTTTATCGCTCATTACAAAGTGGATAAGGCCTCCAGGGACAGGGCTTCCTTTGGTTCCACTGTCCTGAAGAATATACTCCTGTGAGCCACTCAAGAAGATGGTGCTTGGGACGCTATCCCATCAGTAAGAATGGAGGCAAGATAAAACAACTTCACATAAAGAAGTTATGTACTCACCATAACATTCCATTTGAGTTGTTCATCTTGCCTTCATTCTTACGTCCCACCCTCCAACCCCCTTCCAGGCGTCTTGAGGATTGAGAACCTGAGGTGAAGCATGGCTGTAATTGACCTTTATCTAGTGTATTCTGTGCTGTTGCTATATTGGGAGATGTCTTATACCATTGTTGGCAGCAAACAAGATCTGAGGGAAGCACCAGTGCATCATGGGATAGAGAATAGGCCACGAGCTGGTTGAAGACCTCAAGCTTTTGTATTTGGCCAAGTCAGAGCCAAGAATCAGCTCCGAACCCATCAGTAAGAATGAAGGCAACATGAACAACTCACATGGAATGTTATGGTGAGTGCATAACTTTTTTTATGCAGTACGTGTGAAGTGAAGGATTTAGTGTAGAAAGTTCAACAGAGGTAATATCACAGCATGATCCAACAGTAAGCCCCAAACTAAGAAGAAACAGGTGGAACGGGAGGATGCCACATGACGATGCCCTGGAGACTTAAGCAGGAAAGTAGTACAAAAGTTAAGTTGGAGTTGCATAGCAAGGGAAGGAGCAGGAGACTGTGGCGACTCTAATGCAAGCAATGTTGTGAAGTGATACACTTATGGATTCTGATATGAAGGAGCAGCAGATGACTCAGGATGTGGCTGAAGAGGATTTGTCACAGGAAGATATTCTTGAACTTTCTGTAGAATGCCAGCAGGAAGCAGAGCAAAAGAATGTGTTCTCATTTTAGAAAAAAAATATCTAAAGGAAGAGTTGCTTGATTTAATAAAAATAGATATGCATATTAAGATTGATGAAAGAAATAGATTACAAAAAGTAAGACCTAAAATGTTAGAAGTCTGATAAAACAGCTGAACAGATGTTCAAGCATCAGAAAAGCAAGCAACCTCCACCCCCAACACAACCCAAATGACACACAGCCCACAGACTCAATGTGTCACTCAACCACAGCCCATAAGGCAAAACAACATACCCAACACACTAGTCATAGGTGACTCTGTAATCAGGCACACTGATGTCCCACTCACCATGCTAAATAAGGAGAAGGTTACTGTCAGCTGCCTGTCGGGAGCCAGGATCCACCACATAACCCACGCACTCAGGTCACTCCACAACAAGTACAAATATGACTCTGTCATTGTCCATGTTGGTGTGAATGACCTGAGACGTACCTCCCTGGACTGCATGAAAAGAGACATGGAAGAGCTCTCCGATCTTGTAGCCCAGGCAGGTATGACCCTAGCCCTGAGTAGCATCCTGCCATCGCCCAGAATTATACTGCAGTACAAGGACAAAATGATTGACTTCAACAATTGGCTAAGCTTCTGGTGTCATTCTAAGGGGAACCAGTATCTGTCTGCTTGGGATGACATGATTGTCAGACCCACGATGCTTTGCCAGAGATGGCCTGCACCTGTCACCCATGGGATTCCGGATACTGGATAAGGCTCTTGCCACCCCTATAGTTCCTTTTTTAGGCAAGGTTCAAATGATAAATTCACCACCGTAACAGGAGTAGGCAAGTAAAAACTGAGGGTAATGCTACTCAATTCTAGAAGTCTAAATCTCAAAATGCACTCCCTCGAGGCACTCCTTAAAATGGAGAACATCGATATCTGTGCAATGACTGAGACCTGGTTCAAGGCTCCAGAGAGCACCCCTGCATTACCAGGCTATAACTCGTACCACACTTTTCGGCCACCTAACCTGGACCGGAACACCAAAGGCGGAGGTGTGTCCATATTCATTAACGATATCTGCACCTCTAGGCATAATGCGTCCGAGGTTATCCAAATGCAACTAACTCTGGGCAAAACTGCAATCCAAATTGTAGCTTGCTACAGATCCCCCACCATGCCCCAGGATTCCCACTCCTCTTTTCTTGATGTACTGGAAAATATTAGGGTTCAACCAAACACCCTAATAATGGGTGATTTCAACTACCCCACCATTAATTGTGAAAACTACTCATGTACCAACTCCTTTGCTCAACGCTTCCTGGAATTCATAAATTCCAATGCCCTGGATCAACTTATCCACACCCCCACCAGGGGCAACAATATCCTAGATCTAGTAATTACCAACATGAGTGACTGGTGTTCCACACTTGAAGTCAACTCCTCGTTGGTCAGATCCGACCATAGGCTTATCATCCTGGATTCCACATCCTGCCCCCACCCCCCCATTAAGGAAACCACAGTAAAAAATTTCTGCAAAGCCTGCTTTATGCTTCTTAAGACAGAAGTGGCGAACTTCATGACACCCGTGCAGATGGACAATGCAGTTGCAACTGCTGAATCCTCCACAAATGCACTCTGTAAGCACTTACACGAGGGCATGGATCGTGCTATCCTCCAAAAAAAGGAAGCCAATCTGGTGGTCCCCTACCATAAACAAACTCTACAACAGAAGGAAGAAACTGTTGAAAAAGAGAGTAAAATCCCATGAGTGGAGGAGCACCCTGGTCAGCCTCAGTAAGAAGGTGAGATCCCTTATAAGATCCTCCAAAGCTAGCTACGAAAACAAAATCGCCACTGATTCTAGGGACAACCACAAAGCATTCTATAGCTTTGTCAAGAATCTCAATGGCAACACCCAGATCTGCTCTGAGTTACAGTACAATGGCACGAAATTTACAGAACCAACTGACATTGCCAGCATCCTTGCAGATAGGTTCAGTGCTAACTTTACCCCTTCTCACCCCCTAAAGAGCCCATATCGTTACAGGAAGAATGCAGAGTCCCTGTAATCACAACTACGCAGGTAAAAGCTGCAATCTCTAAAGCCAAAAACACAGCATCCATGGGACCGGTCAACATCCCAGGCTGTGTTTTACACGAACTTCAGAAAGAAATGGCTCCCCACCCTAAGCACCATGTTCAATCATAGCCTCACGTCAGGCTTTGTGCCCACTGAATGCCGCACAGCAACAGTTATCCCACTTAACAAAAGGGAAGCCACCACTGATCCCGGGAACTATCGCCCTGTTAGCCTGACGAGCCTGGTCTGTAAGGCCATGGAATGTGTCATCATGAAACTCATAAACAAAGACATTAAACTCTGGACCCCACTCAGTTCGGGTTTGTGAAAGGCAGATCATGCCTCCTGAACCTGATCGACAACTTTGAGGGAGTCACCAAAGCCGTAGACGAGGGTAAGGTGGTTCACACAGCCTATCTTGACCTCGCCAAGGCTTTTGACACCATCCCCCATTCTGGAATTATAGCTAAACTCACTAAACTAGGTATAAATCCCTACGTTACAAGATAGGTTGCCAACTGGCTCACTGGCAGAACCCACACTGTAAAAGTTGCAGACTCCAAATCTGACCTCAAACCAGTGACAAGTGGAGTACCACAGGGTTCAGTCCTGGGACCTCTCTTGTTTGGTATCTACTTCTCTGAAGTACAGGCTAACACAGAAGGCCTTTGGTTAACGACGTTCGCAGATGACTGCAAACTAGGAGCCATAGTTGAGTCCCCAAATGATGTGGGCATACTACAGAAGGGCCTCACTGAGACAGATGCCTGGTGTCAGAGCCATGGCCTCAAGCTCAATGCCAAAAAGCGCATTGTCATCCCCTTTGGTAAAAACTCTGTACCCATGAACTACCACATAGGCGTCAGTCTACTTAATGCCGAATGTGTGATAAGAGACCTTGGGAACCAGGTGGACAGTAGTCTCTCCTTTGATAATCACATCACCACAGTAGTCAGGAAATCCTTCTACGTGGCACACCTCATCACAAAAGGGTTCTCATACAGGAAAAAAGAGGTCATTGTTCCCCTCTACTCGACACACATTAGACCCATTATAGAGTACAACGTCCCTTTTGGAATGTACCTCACAAGACATCTGCAGCAGCTGGAAAGGCCACAGAAGTACCTCACAAAGAGGATTACTGGCCTCAAACAGATGCTGTACACTGGCTGTCTCAAAAAACTCCAGCTTTACTCCGTAGCATATCGCCTACTCCGAGGTAATCTCTGCCTAACATATAAACCTATGTCAAACCCAGAGCTGTTGGACATGTTACACCTAAACAAATCCCAATCCCTCCGAGCCACATGCTCTAAGGACCTAAACCTTGTCACCACAATAAACAGAACATGCTGGAGGGATAGATTGCTGTCCCAGAGACTTCCCATACTCTGGAACAAGCTACCCATCTATGTCAAGCAAAGTTCCTCATTAGCACTCTTCAAGAAAAATCTTGATGAGTGGATGGGAAATAGGAAATACACCTCGGGGATCATTTCTGTGGCTCTGCTCGACAGGGGCACAGAAAAATAACTCTCTTGGGTTACGTAAGCCAGGGAACCTTGTTGGCTAGGATTATTCAGGCCCTTAGGCCAATAGCCTAGTACCTACCTATGTACCTGTGAACAGAGTAATCAGGACTATTGACAAAAATTCGTAGGACGTATTACTGTGCAGCTAAATTGTTAACAGATCAAGTCTTACCACAAAAATGCAGGCAATAAGGGAAAGGAAGGGACGAAATCAAATGTCATCATGGAAGTATCAAATAACAAAAGCTATAAAGCAATTAAGACAGGAAGTGTCACTGTTAGAAGAATATAGAAGAGGGAAGAGATCATCAAAAACACTTAGAAAGATAGATGTTAGAAAGATAGATGTGGTAAAAACAACACACAGTATCAGAACAGACCAGGATCTTTCGTACACATTATACCAAATAAACTAACAATATCAGCACAGGCAGAAAAAACATAGAAGATATGCAGGTAAATATAAAAGAAGAATACAATATAAGCAATTTATTGATGACTGAAAAAAGTTTTATAGAGAACTAGGAAACAAAGCAAAAAGAATAGAAACACCACCAAAAAAGTAGTAGTAGTAGTAGACACAGTTTGCAGAAGTATTTATGAAGACCCTTCAGAACATAACAAAGATGTTGAATGGATAGAAAAATTAAAAGACACAGTAAAGAGTTCAAATGTACAGGATACAGGATATGAAATAGGATGAAGTCACAGCCAGAGTAATTGAAACAAAATTAAGAAAAGCTTCTACCTTGAATACCCAGGCCCAGATGCAGTACTTAACTTTTGTCTAAAAGCATTAACATCTTTACTCCAAGATTTAGCCCCGAGTTAGAATTACTTATATATGCATCCTAAACAGACAGCCTGGTTAACAACAGGAAAAAATGATACTTCCCCCTTAAGAGTGAACCTTTAAACCATCTTAAAATCTGTAGACCATTAACTTGCCTTCCAACAGAGTACAAGCTATGTACTGGAATTGAGGCAGAGTTTATAATCATTCAGAAAAAAGTCATGACAATTTAAAAGAAGGGTAACAAAAGAAAGAATTCTGGAACAAATATCAATTTGTTGCTAAATAAAACCATAATAGAGAATTGTAAAAAGGGGAATAATCTTAAGTATGGCATGGATAGATTACAAAAAACATTTGACAGCAGCCCACATTCGTGGATAAAGGAGTGCTTTCCGATGTGTAAAGTGCATCCTACGTTGATCATTTACCTTATAGTGATCACGAAGCAGTGACAGTTCACTTTTGTAACAAAGGGCAAATTATTATCCCAGGGATAAAAATTCAGAGGGATATTCCAGGGTGATTCTTTGTCACTGTTGTTGTTTTGTCTTGCCCTTAATCTGTTAAGCTGTTTACTTAATAGATTAGGTCATGGTTATAATTTGGCTTTCAGAAAACAACCTTGCTTAAAGACTTCTCGTTTACTTTTTGTGGATGGCTTAAAACTGCACAGTTCATCATATCAGGAGTTGGATGCATAACTGCAAGTGGTTAAAACTTTCTCAGATTATATAGGACTGTCATTTGGTCTTGATAAGTGTGCAAAAGTAGGAAAGTTGCAGTACCAAGAAAAAAATCAGTCTGTAACAGGAATGTGATATAAAGGAACTTGAGCAGGAGGGAGTGTGTAAATATTTATGGAGGACTGGCAATAAAATGAGAACAAATGCAAATAAAACTCCATAAGTAATACTTCAGAAGTCCAAAATGAATATTGGAAATAGCCTTGACATCTAGGAATAAAGTCCAAACTATAAACCAGATGTTCATCATGTTACCCTGCTGCAGTCGTCACACTTGGGTTATCCTGTTGTCAGGCGGTCCCGCAGTCGGCCGGAATTCCAAAGTCTTGGTCCGGCGTCGGTTGCTGTCGCCTCTTCCGTGATGTCAGTGCACCAGGGGTATATATAATGCAACCGACGCCATTTTCTTCAGTCTTTCTTGCCACGCGGTGCCCGAAGCAGAAGCAGTTCGCAAGTGCCGGTCGGCCAAATCCTGAGATTTTCGAATTTCAGACCGAAGTTTTCTATAAAGCTAAGTACCCCGTTGGGGAAACTTTTCTTGCCTCAGACCGATGTCAGAAAAAGTTAACAATTGTATTTCTTGTGGGAAGCAAATACCTCATAAGGATTTTCATTCTTATTGCATACCTTGCCTAGGCCCAGACCACGACGTCACTACTTGTCGGTTTGGTGCTAGGTTTAATAAGCGTACTATTAAAAGACGCTTTGATTTCGCACGATACTACTTCGGTAGGAAATTTAACTACACCATGCCGTCGGAGCAACCGACTTCCGGCATGCACAAAAAACACAAGGATAAGGACAGACAGCCCAGGCCTAAGCCAGATTCCTAGGCTTCGGCTGATCCAGTTCTCCGGTCCTCAGTGAGGCTCCGATGCAGCCCCTGACTACCGCAGATCTGGAACCCGAGACCGCTACGGAACTTTTGGCGGAATGCACCAGGCCGACGCAGCCATTTAGTTCAGGCCCATTCGACGACATTGCTACAAAAGACGTCGGTGCTGCAGAAACGCCATTGGTTTCTGAAGGCGTTTTCAGACCGACGACTCTCACCATTAAAACGTTTTCTAAGTCGAAGACTCCTACTAAATCTAAAAGGACTGCACTTCAGTCTCCTGTTCAAGGCCCTATGCCTAAGAAACAGATGCTCAAAATGGCTGAAGATTTGATTTCTCTAATCAGGGGATGTTCTTCATCTCACATTGCTGCAGTCCTTACTTATGGGTAGTCCGCTGTCCTTGGTCGGCCCGAATACCAAAGTATTAGGCTGACGTCGGTCATGGGCGCCTAGATCTGACATCAGAGCGTCAGGGTATAAAGGCGCATGACCGACGTCATATCCTCAGTCTTTTTTGCCGCATGGTCCGATGCAGAAGCAGCGTTGCAAGTGCCGTTCGGCGTTCTGAAATTTTTTCGTTTTCGGAGTTTCAGACCGATACCAAGTTGGGCTAAGTACCCGTTGGGAATATTTTTGTTTTTCTTGCCTCAGTTACTTACCGGATGTCAGAAAAAGTGAATAATTGTATTTCTTGTGGGAAACAGATACCGCATAGGGATTACTACTCGCTTTGTATTCCTTGTTTGGGACCGGAGCACGACGTAGTTGGGTGTCGGTTTTGTGCTAGGTTTAATAAGCGCACTATAAAACGGAGGTTAGATTGCGCTAGGTTAGTCTTTGGCAAGAGGTGTAATTATAATATGCCGTCGGATGTTTCGACGCCTGCTTCTACTAAGAAGCGCAAAGACAAATCTTTAAAGCCTAGGCAGGATGATTCGTCCGTTACGGACGCCGGATCTTTAGAAGCTACAGCTGAACAGGTGGATCCGGCTGAAGTTTCTGTTGAGTCCCAGGGGGAAATTGTGATTTTACATGATGTGGCCTCTCAGGAGGCAGGTCAGGCTGAAGGGGCCTCTCAGGTTACTATTCTCCCTTCTATGCCTAAGGTGGTTAGGCCTTCTGTTACTGTTTCTAAGGCTCCTTCTAAGGGCAGGTCTGTTTTGCCTTCCTCTGGTGTCAGTTCTGGTTCTTCAGGGTCTGTGCCTAAAAAGCACATGCTTAAAATGGCAGAGGATTTGATTACTTTAATTAGAGGTTCTATGCCCCCTCCTGATAAGAGGCCCAGGATGGAGCCAGAGTTGGAAAGTTTGGAGCAGGCCTCAGATGATTCAGCGTCTTCTGCTGAGGGCATTCAAGATTTCCCTCCTTATTCTGATTCAGATGCAGAGGATTCCACTCCTTCTGCTTCTCCTCCAGAGGATTTTTCATTTTCAGAAACTCTGCATTCCATGAGGGAGCATTTTAAGTGGGAAGGACAGGATTACTCTGATTCACGGAAGAGACTTAGGGAGTTCTTGTTTTTACCACAGCATAGACCCTTAGCTATTCCTCCGGTTTTGGATGTTGTTTCAGATGTTTTCTCGGAAGCTTCTCTTAATCCAGATTCTGTGCCTCCTGCTCCAGTTAAACCGGACAGGTATTACAGGGTGCCTGAGGCTCATAAATATCTTTATAAGAGTCCTAGGGCGGACCCAGAAACTATTAGTCAGGGGCCTAAGGGTGTTAGAGCCTCTGTTGTTAAGAATCCGGTTCCTCTGGATAAGGAAGCTAGAGCTTTGGATAGATGGGGTAAGAAGGTGTATACCTCTTCTACTTTAGCAATGAGAGCTTTGAACTGCCAGTTTCATATGTTGAAGTATCAGAATTTCCTCCTTTCTCAGCTAAGATCTAAAGTGGATGCTTTGGCAGAGGGCATAGAGTGTAAAGAATTGCAGGATTTAGTGCATGTTTCTGAACAGGTGGGAAAGCACTCTTTGCAATGTGGTTTTGATGCTTTACAGGCTTCTTCTAGGGTGGCTGCCACTGGTTCAGTTATTCGTAGGCACGCCTGGCTTAAGGATCAGAATTTGTCTGAGCATGTTAAGTCTAGAATTCTGGATGCCCCTTTACAGTCTGAAGTTTTGTTTGGTCCTCCTGTGGAGTCAGTCTTAAAGAAAATGGAAGACAAGGCTAAGTCTATGCAGACTGTTAAAGATTTTTGCAGGTACAACCTCCAAAGTTTAGTAGAAATTGGCCTACTAAGGGGTGGACGTACCCTTCTTCTGATTCTCAGTCTAGGGGTAGATCTAGGCGTGGTAGGGGCAGAGCTCAGAGTACCTTCAGGCCGAGACAATGGAGTTCGCCTGCTCAATCTGCTGGTGAGGGCAGGGGCCAGTCCTTTCGTAAACAGGCCCAATGACCTGCATTTTCAGCTGCCAGATTCTTCTTGCCTGGCAGCTCCTTTGGGAGGAAAGTTGGCTCTTTTCAAGCAAAATTGGCATTTAGTCACCCAGGACAAATGGGTATTGGACATTATAAACCGAGGTTACAAGTTCTATTTCCATATCATGCCTCCTTTCAAGGGCATCCCAGACGTCCCTCCTCGGCAAAGGATAGAGGCTCACAAACAAATTTCTTTACTTCTTCAAATAGGAGCTATACAGCCAGTCCCTCTGTCAGAAGTGGGCCTGGGATTTTATTCTCGCCTGTTTCTAGTTCCAAAGAAAGGGAACACGTGGAGACCAATTTTGGATTTATCTATCCTCAACACTTACCTGGACATTCCAAAGTTCAAGATGCTGACTTTACAACAACTTTTACCTCTGTTGGGAATAGATCACTGGATGGTTACTCTGGATCTTAAAGAGGCTTACCTTCATGTTCCTATCAGGCCCAGTTGCAGGAGGTACCTGCGTTTTCGGGCTGGAAATTTACATTATCAGTTCTCTGCATTGCCCTTTGGCTTATCTACTGTGCCCAGAGTGTTCACAAAGGTTCTGGCTCCAGTGATAGCTTTTTTCAGACTAAGAGGAATACAGATTTATCCTTATTTGGACGATTGCCTGATTATTGCACAAGAAAAGGACGAACTTCTTCATCATCTACAGTATGTGATGGCAGTGTTAAGATGCCTAGGGTATTCTGTGAACGAAACAAAGTCCAGTCTAGTACCCTCTCAGGACATGTGCTTTCTGGGTGTGAGACTGAATACAGCTTTCCAGATGGCTTTTTTGACCCCGGACAAACAAAGAAGCCTTTCTCTTTATTTCCATCAAATGTCTCTACGGTCCAGGCTGACTGCAAGGACAGTCCTTCAAGCCTTGGGGTTCATGGCATCTTGTATTCTGGTGCTTCCCAATGCCAAATTGCATATGAGGAAGCTTCAATGGTATCTCAAAAATGTATGGACACAGCACTGCCAAGATCTGGACACTGTCATTCAGATAATACCTTGCATTCAGAAGGAGTTTTTGTGGTGGGCTCAGGAATGTCACCTAAACAAGGGACTCTCTGTGACCCGCCAGAGGCGAGTCAGATTCTAACGACAGATGCCTCGGACAAGGCTTGGGAGCACACCTCAATGGAAAATGGGTGCAAGACACGTGGCCTGTCAAACTCCAACATTTGCATATCAACTTGAAGGAAATGTTAGCAGTCCAGTTTGCATTGATGGCTTTCAAAGATTTACTTCACCCAGGGCAGGTGTTGATTCAAACAGACAACACTACTGTCATGTGGTACATCAACAAGCAAGGGGGAACCCATTCTTACCCTCTTTGCAGGCAAGCGATGATTTTGTGGGAAACTGCTCTCAATCTACACCTCAATCTTCAGGCAAGGTTTCTACCAGGAGCACAGAACTCCTTAGCAGATGTGTTGAGCAGACAAATAGTGGATCCTCACGAGTGGAAATTGGATCCTCATGTATTTCAAAAGTTGACAGTGTTATGGGGAACTCCAGACATAGATCTGTTCGCTTCTCCACTAAATTGCCAGTTGCCAAAGTTTTGCACAAAATGTTTCATCACACAGCTTGGAAGGTGGACGCTCTATCATTCAGTTGGAACAATCTGCATGTATATGCCTTTCCACCTCTGCCTCTTCTTCCCAAGGTACTTTTGAAGGCCAGACAAGACAAGCCAACCATGATTTTGATAGCACCGGATTGGCCTCGACAACACTGGTACCCACTACTGAGGAGTTTAGTACGAGAACCTCCATGGCCTCTGCCTTTGATTCCGCACCTTTTGTCACAAGAGGGCAATCACTTCCTCAATGTCAAGATTCAGTCTCTGCATCTAACAGCCTGGCATATTCTGTTTTAGACTCTGGAGGGTCTCAGCTTCCACAACAAGTTTTGAATGTTATTTTGGAGGCCAGGAGGCCTAGTACCAGGAAAGTTTACTCTGATAAATGGAGGAGATTTTTTATTTGGAGCAAAGGAAAGGACTTTGATGTCTCCAAACCTGATTTAAGTGTTGCTCTTCAATATCTTACTGAGTTATTGGACAAGGGTTTGTCTTTCTCCTCGATAAAGGTCCATGCTGCAGCCATTTCTGCTCACTATGATTGTGATCCAAAAACACGATAGTTGAGTAAAAACCTTTATAAGACACCAACAAAGCTTTCAGGTTTAACAACCCTTTTTCAATGCATAACCGCATACTACAGAGTGCCTGATTCCCACAAATTTCTTTACAAAAGCCCTGTAGCTGACCCAGAGACTATCTCCCAGGGTCCCAAGGGGGCTAAGGCTTCTATGGCTAAAAACCCAGTACCTTCTGAGAGGGATTCCAGAGCACTAGACAGGTGGGGGAAAAAGGTTTACACCTCAGCCACACTAGCTATGAGGGCACTGAATTGCCAATTTCACATGCTTAAGTATCAGCAATTCCTAATCTCTCAGTTAAAGCAAAGAATAACCACTCTCCCTCAAAAATCTGAATTGAAAGAAGTACAGGATCTGTTGCATGCCACTGAGCAGGTGGGCAAACATACCTTACAATGTGGGTTTGATTCTTTGGAGGCCTCCTGCAGAGCAGCTGTCACTGGGTCTGTTATATGTAGGCATGCTTGGTTAAAGGAACAAACTCTGCCTGATCATGTTAAAGCAAGACTTCTGGATGCTCCCTTACAGCAGGATGTTCTTTTTGGAGTTAAAACAGAAGAAGTTTTAAAGAAAATGGAGGATAAGGCAAAATCTATGCAGACAGTCAAAGATTTCCTACAGGTACAACCCCCTCGCTTCAGCAGAAACTGGCCAACAAAAAATTGGTCCTTTCCAGCTACTGACAGACCACAGAGGGGTAAATACAGACGCCCAAGGGGCAGAGGACAACCACAAGCCCAGTATAAACCTCGCCAATGGGGCACTACAACACAGAAGGGAGGAGAAGACAGGTCTCAATCCACCAGAAGGCAAACTCAATGACTTGCACCTCATCTGGCCAAGCAATTCTCTCTTGGCAGCCCCCTTGGGGGCAAAACTCGCACTTTTTGCAGACAACTGGCACATTGTCACAAAGGACAAATGGGTCCTAGACATAATTTTACGAGGATACAGATTCCACTTTCACACCTTGCTAATGAAAAGAGGCATGCCAAACCTGCCACAAAATCACAGAGGCACAAAAACAAATTACAGCTCTCATGAACATGAGAGCCATTCAGCTGGTACCTACTTGAGAGCAAGGCCAAGGATTTTACTCAAAACTCTTTCTAGTGCCCAGAAAGGACAATGCCTGGAGACCAATTTTGGACCTTTCAATTCTAAACACTTACTTACAAGTACCCAAATTCAAAATGCTAACACTACAGCAGCTACTTCCCATGTTGGGCAAGGAAGCATGGCTAGTAACATTGGACCTCAAGGAGGCATACCTGCATGTCCCTGTCAGACAAAGTTGCAGAAGATACCTCTGTTTCATTGCAGGTTCAACCCACTATCAATTCTCTGCACTGCCCTTTGGCTTATCTACTGCGCCCAGAGTCTTTACAAAATGCCTGGCACCAGTAATTGCATACTGCAGACAAAGTGGAATTCAAATATATCCATACCTGGACAACTGCTTCATCCAAGCAGAAAGCAAAAACATTCTCTTACATCATCTGGACTTTGTAAAGCATCTACTAAACTGCCTGGGGTGCACAGTAAACGAAAATAAGTCAAAATTAGTACCATCACAAATAATGACATTCCTGGGTGCCAGCTTGAATACAACGGCCCAGAAGACTTATCTTACACCAGACAAACAACTACAACTGACTCAATATTTCAAGACAATGGCAACAAAGACCCAATTAACTGCAAGAAAAATTCTGCAGGCCTTGGGCTTCATGGCATCTTGCATTCTAAGAATACCATTTGCAAAGCTGCATATGAGGAAATTACAGTGGTACCTAAAAAGCGTATGGTCTCAACACAGCCACAGCTTGGACACAATGATATCTCTCATTCCCCTGCCTACAACAGGAATTTCTATGGTGGTCACAGGCATGTCACCTCAACAAAGGGTCAGCCTTTCACCTTGCCCCCAGCCAGGCAAACTATCACAACAGATGCTTCAGATTACGCCTGGGGGGCACACATGGCAGGACAATGCATTCAAGGCCTATGGACTGCAGATCAAAGAAATCTGCACATAAATCAAAAAGAGATGCTAGCTGTACAGAAAGCTCTGACAGCCTTCAAGGATCTATTACATCCAGGACAACTTGCAATAAAGACGGACAACACCACAGTAATGTGGTACATAAACAAACAAGGGGGTATACATTCCTACCCTCTATGCAGGCAAGCAATGATCTTATGGAACACAGCTCTGGCTTACCAAGTTCAGTTACAAGCTCAATTCCTGCCAGGACAGAAAAACACATTGGCAGACGACCTCAGGCAGAAACATCAAGGATCCCCACGAGTGGAAACTAGATCCACAGATATTTGCAATGATAACTCAAAAATGGGGCCTTCCAGACATAGACCTGTTTGCCAGTCCTCAAAACTATCAACTAACAAAAATTTGTACAAGGACATTTCACCATCAAGCTTGGAAAGTGGACGCACTCTCTTTCAGTTGGAAAAACCTGACAGTATATGCCTTCCCTCCATTGCCTCTCCTCACAAAGGTTCTTCTGAAAGTCAAAAAGGAGAGACCACGAATGATTTTCATAGCCCCAGACTGGCCACGCCAGCACTGGTACCCGCTATTGAGAAATATGGCCCACAGCCCACCATGGATATTGCCTCAAATCCCCCATTTGCTCACACAACAAAACAATCAGATTCTTCACAGCCAGCTCAAAACTTTAAATCTGGCTGCATGGCAAATCAACTAAACATCCAACCAGCTCCTCTTTCCCAAGCAGTTCTGGATGTTATTCTGGAAGCCAGAAGGCCAAGCACCAGGAAGGCTTATTCGGACAAATGGAAAAGGTTTTGTGCCTGGAACCAAGCTAAAGGCCAAGACACAATTCAGCCTCACATGCCTCACATTCTACAGTATTTAACTGAGATGTTGCATAAAGGACTTTCTTTTTCTCCCATTAAAATCCATGCTTCAGCTATTTCAGCTCACTACAACATGGATCCACCTTTATTTTCACATCCTCTTCTAAGGCAGTTCCTCAGAGGGGCAAAAAACATTAGACCACCCAGGAGAGCTCCTACACCAACATGGGACCTCAATTTTGTTCTGGAAAAACTAACGCTACCTCCCTTTGAACCAGCTTTCTCTGCAGATCTTCAGTTCCTATCATGGAAGACTGCCCTGCTCCTAGCAATAACTTCAGCTAGAAGAGTCTCAGAGCTACAGGCACTAATGGCAGTTGAACCTTTCCTCATTTTTCATCAAGACAGAGTTTCTCTACGAATCCTTCCTTTATGCCTAAGGTGGTTTCCAGTGTGGCTTTAAATCAGACCATCCACTTACCCACCTTCTTCCCAAATCCACAGAACAAAGGTGAGAGACTCCTGCATTCCTTGGACATTCACAGGCAACTTCGTTACTACTTGGACAAAACTAAGGCTTTCAGAAAAACTGACCAACTCTTCCTATGCTACAGCTTCTCAAGGGAAGGCTATATCAAAGCAAACCATTTCTAAATGGATAGGTCATTGCATACGTTTCTGCTATACCCATCATGGGAAACCAGTCCCTGCTAACATTAGGTCCCACTCTACCAGAGCAACAGCTGCCTCTACAGCCTTTCTCAAGGGGGTTCCAACCAAGGAGATTTTAGAAGCTGCAACTTGGAGTTCAGTACACACCTTTACCAAACACTATCACATGCCTCTTTACTCTAAGACCAGGGCGGGCTTCGCCACTGCAGTTCTGCAGGGCCTTATAGCCCCCAATAACCCTCTTTGATACCTCCCCCCTTCCTTAGCTTTGGGATTCAACCCAAGTGTGATGACTGCAGCAGGGTAACACGATGAACATAGTACAGATTTGTACCTACCATAAATGTAGATGTTCGAGTGTTCACCCTGCTGCAGTCCAGGTTACCCTCTCTCCATCCCCTGTGATCTACTGGCTAAATCTCTTCTATACCTTACTGATGTATTTGCTTATAGCTGAAGGGATTTTGTGTTTGTGCAGAGGTTACTCCATTTGGTTCTAAATTCTGACCACCTTTTTGGGGGGCGCCTGACATCTGAGGCAAGAAAAACTGAAGAAAATGGCGTCGGTTGCATTATATACACCCCTGGCGCACTGACGTCAGGGAAGAGGCGACAGCAACTGACGCCGGACCAAGACTTTGGAATTCCGGCCGACTGCGGGACCGCCTGATGACAGGATAACCCAAGTGTGATGACTGCAGCAGGGTGAACACTCGAACATCTACATTATGGTAGGTACAAAACTGTACTTTTGCTGTTCCTGTTCTAACTTGCAGTTTTAATATAATTGACTGGCTTCAAAAGGTTTGAATTTTGAAGGTTTGAGTCATTTGGGCAGGAAAACAAGAAAAATGCTTCACTCTTTTCAGATGATATGTAAGAATCAGTATATGCCAAGATTGTATATTCTGCACTCTGAAAGAAGTATGGGCCTCCTCAAAATTGATTGCATGTATAGATCTGCAGTCATGGATCTGCGTACATATTTGCTGACCTCATCAGATCCAAACATAAGGAAAGTTTTAAAATACAAGGAGAGGAAGTTTAAAATTACCTGTCTGCTTACTTAAACAGAAGCATTCATGTGTCAAACAGGAATGGAAGTCAAACCAGAAGTAAGACAAAAATCAGATAGCAACTGAATGCACCAAGAAACAAAAGAATATAAGGAATAGGATCAGGTAAGAAGGAAAGAAATGTAGAAAAGCCAGAAATACAGTGATAAGTATAGAGATCTCCTGGAACAACATTCATCAAGATTTGATGGAGGAATGATTAAGGAGATTTGAGTTTAAAGGGTAATAATGGCAACCCAGGATATTGGTCTGCATACACATTTGTTTAGAAAGTCCATTGAACATGTGGGAGAAACAGACAAATGTAGCTTTTCTCAAAAGTATTGAAAACAGTGGCACATCTTATTGCTGAGTATGATACACTCATGGCAGGAAGCCTATACAATGAAAAGCACAGTAATGTGGCAAGACATTTGCATTGGGAATTACGTAAACAGCACAGTGTAGACATAGCTGAGAAACACTGGAAACATGAATCACAAAGCATTATACATCACACAGGATCATCCACTACCAGTCCGTTCAAAAAATAGATGTGAGAAAACCAGGTGTAGTAGTCCATGAAAACAAGACAAAAGTAGCATTGACCATTGAAATTGCTGTACCTAATGATTACATTGTCTTGCATACAGAATATCAGGATTTGCAGGCAGAAACGAGAGCAATGTGGAGGAGAGAAACACAGTCAGTTTCAGTAGTAGTAGCAAGAACAATGAGTCGAAGAAAAAAGAATCTACAGTCTTACTCATACTTAGATATGGCATCAATGCTGATAACTCCATATGAATTGTAGTAGTCAGGATTGAGCACATTGTGTGTGCTGCGAAGAGCACTTTTGGTTAGCATCAAAAATTGAAACAATACTGATTTCGTACATTTTAATTATACCCTGACTTAGGAATAGGGTCTGTTCCCATCATAGTATTAGAAAACCAAAAGACTTGCAGAAATTAAACAGATGAAAAATGTTAATACGGTTTGTTTTCTTTTCTAATTTACATACACTGTACATCAAATGTTTTCTTTCTTTCTTTCTAGGTATCAGTCCAACATTACATAAATTGTTCAATTCCTGCCTTCCATTAAACCTCACATCTCCTGAACATTATTTGACATGTATTGTTCCTACAATTTCCTTTTATTTTTATGTAAATTGCTCCTTCCCTTTTCTAACGATCTCACTTCCAGTTATTTTCTCTCTTCTTTTAATATTCAGTATTTCAAATAAAGTTGGTTTAGAGTTTCGTTTCCATTTTCTAGTAATTGCTTATTGGCAGTATGCAGCAGTGATAGTACTGATGAATATAGTACTGCTGTGTACGTAAACGTTTAACAGTAGATGTTCAAATGATCACTGCTGCTGTACCCACTTCCTGCCTCCCTCACCCTGTTTTTGTTGCCACAATGAAAATCAATGTTTTTATTTTCCTAGCATTTACTACGCTATCAGGGCTCTAGCCTCCTCCTTTCAGCTAACATGAAAGATCTGAAGCGTTTGACACCCAAACCACTCTTTACTTTAGTTCTGCTCGAGATGGTTAACTGTTAGAGTACATGGAAGGTGTACTTTAAATTTAGGAAGCTGGCCAGCTGTTGTATCCTTGGCAGGGATATAAATCATATAGCTAAGGCTACTGCAGCACTGATCATTCAAATGTGTACTGTGCTAAGTTTACTTAAGTAGATGTGCTTTCCTTTTACTAAAAAATTCCTTTTCTCATTGTGATTCTTGAGTATAGCATATGAATGAGCACTATGGTAATAACTTGTTTACTTTAAAAAATATATCCTTTAGTTCAGGGAGCATGCTTAATTAATCACAAAACAAAAGTTATCTGGAACAAATTTATTTGACTGAGGAACCTGGATGAGTGGATGGGGCACCATAAATTCTTACCAGGGATAGCACCCACAATCCTCCTGGACATGGGCAGTCATCACTGAATGCAGTCTTAGGTATTGACTAGCATTTTCATGATATTACATTAGGATGAAATGGTTAGGTTTAAAATGACATCTGGGTCGATAGCCTAGTAAAATGCTTGTGATCCTATGAAGCTTTAAGCAAAAGTGTTTAACTTGTGATTTTATAAACATTAAAATTGAAGTATTTTATCATTCTATTTGCAGGTTATGGTTCTGGATAACTTTTGATCTGATGTTGCCAATTTTCATTCTGTCCTCAAATCTGTGGTTCAGATCCGATCCTCTGATCCGACTTGGGTATTGCAATAGCTTGTGACAACCAAACAGCTCTCAAGCTCTTTCCTTACCCATAATGCACCCTTCTAAGTTACCTCAGATCTCATTTCTGCTTTGCACAGATGTGATCTTCCAGAAGCTCTCGGGTAGCTTAGTGAAATTTAAATATTATTTTCAATATTATTTTTCTCCAAGTTCCTTAAAACAGTTACAGTTAACTCTTTTTATTCCTACCTTAGTGACTAGTTTAAATTGATAAGTTTCATAGGTGTGTACTAGGCCAATGGCCCTAGAGCCTTTACAAGCCTAGCCCAAAAACTTTTCCCTGACACCATGCCACCCAATGTTAGTTCATAATGCTTCTATCCATTATGGTAACTGGAGTGATGGGGTGAACTTTCTGTTACCCATCCACTCGTTGAGATTTCTCATGAAGAGGGTCAGCGAGGTGCTCTGCTTGACATGAATGGGAAGCTTTTTCCAGCGTATGGCCAGTCTTTGGGAGATGAACCTGTCCCTCCAGCATGTTCTGTTGATTGTGGTAGTGAGGTCATGGTCTCTGGAGTGGTTGGCGCGGGGGGATTGGGATTTCTTTAGGTGTCCAAAATACTCAGAAAAAATACCAAAAAGCATCCAGGATGAAAGCGGACAACTCCAGAAGCACTGTTCAACCAGTTTATTGTTCCACAAATGAATAAATCCACATTAACGCTCTTAACAGACGTACTGCGTTTTCGTCCTCTCACAAGCTAGGACTTCATCAGATAATAATTAAAATAATTAATTAGCTCTTTAAATAATGTACCACATTCAAATTGAGCCTATCCAAATAAAGTGCATCCATAGTTATCAAATCAGGCTTACTATAGCTCATAAATATTAAAAGACAAATGCCAAAACAACTAAATAACATACTAATTCTTAAAATCTATACATTTGATATTGTTTCTTACTTTAATATGTCTACTCTAATATACAATTAATACTAATTTCTTATATTAAAAAAAATGTTTTAAAATTTATTAAAAATGTCAAAATGTTTGTATAGTCTCCTTAGCCTTCAAATTTCATATATGTGCTCATCTCAGAACTCGCTCTGTCTTACCTATGTAAAATGAACTGCATTTATTACATAGGGCTAAGTATATCACTCCCCTTGTTTCACAGTTATAGTAACCATTACTTTTGATAATTTTACCCCTGCTGGGAATATTTATCTCACTAATATTCATCATATACTCACATTGATTGCAGTGGCCACATTTATAACTTCCTTTCCTTTTTTGCCCATCAACCGATCCCCTCCCATGATCAGTACTATTAGATTTACAATGAGTTTCTAGGATTCTTTTCATATTCCATGAATTTTTGTATACAATTTTTGGGACCAACTTGTTTATATTTTCTATAGAAAATTTGGTCCATTCATTCCAGAATATTTCACTTAATCTAATATTGGAGGTGTTATATTCCATAATTAAAGCTTGTTCATAATTACCTTCAACTTCCGTATAACTAAGTAAATTGTTGTTAGAAATATTATCAGTCTTTTTATCCTTAATAGGTTGGAACTTTGAAATTCTACCTAATTCCACCTCTGTTCTAATAGTCCTAACAAATTCCTTAGGATATCCCTTTTCTTCAAACATTTTTTCAAGTAAATTACACTCCAATACAAAATCTTCACTAGAACTTGTCATTAGACTACCCCTCACAAATTGTCCCTTGACAATATTCTTTTTACAATGTGGGGGGTGTGCACTAGTAAAGTGAAGAAATGAATAGCAAAACGTATTTTTCCTGTAAGTTTTTGTTTCAAAATCTTGTTCAATTGTATATACTTCTATATCTAGATACTGTAGCCTATCCATTGAAGTGGTATAGGTGAATTTCAAAAAGTTTGTAGTATTATTTAAATAATCAAAAAATTCATTAAATTTATCCATACCGCCTATCCAGAAAATGACTATATCGCCCAGAAAACGACGGTATAATGACCAACACTCTTTATATTTTGAATCTAATACAAAATCTTCCTCCCATTTTGCTAAAACTATATTGGCATATGTGGGCGCACAAGCTGCCCCCATTGATATGCCCTGTGCTTGCTACTATTTCAAAACCATGTCTACCAGACTTATAATCATACTTTTATCTGAATGTGTTAATCTCTTATCTCTGTAAATCATGTCCTTAAACATTGTTAAACCTTCCCTATGTAGTATACATGAGAAGAGATCAACCACATCTATAGTGATAAAAATTAAGTTATCACTAACCAAATCGGGAGTTATACATCTTAATAAATCCCAAGAATCCTTCAATATATATTTATTTTCAGCACATATATGTTTCACCTTACTATCCACAAATTTCGCTAATGGAAGCATTTTGGACCCCTCCACTGAGACAATAGGTCTCAGTGGTGGGTCTTCCATATTTTTGTGGATTTTGGGTATCCCGAAAATAATGGGCGTTTTTGGTTTGGCCACTTGTAAAAATTCAAAAGTCTTTCTATCCATTATTCCCTCAAATAACATGTCGTTTAATAAACTATCTATCTTGTAATATGCTACATTCATTTCATTCAGTGAAACAACTAAATATTTAGTTGTGTCCCTAAGTATGCAGTTCATTTTACCTTCGTATATTATGTTATCCATAATTACAACCCCACCCCCCTTATCAGGTTTCATGATTCTCACTTCACAGTTCTTTTTTAGTTCATATAATATCTCATTTTCTTGTTTGGAAAGATTAAATTTAGATGTATTCTGATCATATACTTGTCTAATTTCATTTTCCAACATAATTTCCAAATTTCTGATTTGGGGGTGTAAAGGGGGGTTGTAAGTACTCCTACGAACCAGAGACGAGGTCTGAGGAGGCAAATTCATCTTCGTGTTTGAAGAAAATAAAATTTCTAAATTAATTTTCCTAAGGAATAATTTCATATCAATGATGGTGTTAACTATCTCACCTTTTACAGAAGGAATAAATTTAATTTATCAGTTGATGGGCAAAAAAGGAAAGGAAGTTATAAATGTGGCCACTGCAATCAATGTGAGTACATGGATGAATATTAGTGAGATAAATATTCCCAGCAGGGGTAAAATTATCAAAAGTAATGGTTACCATAACTGTGAAACAAAGGGAGTGATATACTTAGCCCTATGTAATAAATGCAGTTCATTTTACATAGGTAAGACAGAGCGAGTTCTGAGGAGAAGAATTTATGAGCACATATATGAAATTTCGAAGGCTAAGGAGACTAATGCACTATACAAACACATTAAAGAATGTGAAGGAGGAAGATTTCAATTTTTTGTGATTGAGCAGGTCAAAAGGGAATTAAGAGGTGGTTTATGGGAAGAGTGGTTGGGTTATAAGGAGTTATGGTGGCAAATTAAATTAGATGCCACAAAAATACCAGGATTAAATGAACATACCTCCTTAACCCCAGTGTTGAAATTGAGAGCTGCACAGATTTAATTCCCTTGCCATAATCTAAATGGCCAAGAGGTGGCAGCATCAGTATATTTGATGAATTAAAATTAAACAGTAATAGTCTAAACACATTGATTTATGCTTTACATTTTGACATTTTTAATAAATTTTAAAACATTTTTTAATATAAGAAATTAGTATTAATTGTATATTAGAGTAGACATATTAAAGTAAGAAACAATATCAAATGTATAGATTTTAAGAATTAGTATGTTATTTAGTTGTTTTGGCATTTGTCTTTTAATATTTATGAGCTATAGTAAGCCTGATTTGATAACTATGGATGCACTTTATTTGGATAGGCTCAATTTGAATGTGGTACATTATTTAAAGAGCTAATTAATTATTTTAATTATTATCTGATGAAGTCCTAGCTTGTGAGAGGACGAAAACGCAGTACGTCTGTTAAGAGCGTTAATGTGGATTTATTCATTTGTGGAACAATAAACTGGTTGAACAGTGCTTCTGGAGTTGTCCGCTTTCATCCTGGATGCTTTTTGGTATTTTTTCTGATTTCTTTAGGTGTAACATTTCAAGTAGTGCTGGATCAGACATGGCTTTGTAAGTCAAGCAGAGATCGCCTCTGAGTAGGATGATAAGAGACTGAGAACAGATGAAGTTTCTTGAGTCTGTCCATGTAGGACATGTGTTTAAGGCCTGGGATCCTTTTTGTGATCTACTTTTGTGGCCTCTCTAGCTGTTGTATGTGTCTGGTCAGGTATATGCCAAACGGGGCGTTATATTTGATGATTGGTCTAATGAGGGATGATGACCTCTTTCTTTCTGGATGCAAACCCTTTGGTTATAAGATGTGCCACGTAGAAGGAGTTTCTGACCACAGTGGCAACATGGTAGTTGAAGGTGAGGTGCCTGTCGACCTGGGTGCTCAAATCTCTTCTGGCCCCTTCAGTGTTTAGTGGGCTCCCGTCAATGTGGTAATTCATGGGAGCTGAGTTTTTTCCAAAGGGAATGATAACGCATTTTTTGGCATTAAGCTTAAGGCCACAGTTCTACACCAGTCATTGTTCTGAGAGAGTTCATTGATGGCTGGGGACCACCAGATTGGCTTCCTTTTTTGGAGGAGAGTGTCTTGGTTCTATTTACTACATTTTCTTCCTCCTTTCTTCTTCATATGAAAATACCTTTTGATACTATTGCTAGTATCCTCTTTCCATGCTTTTCAGTGTAACTCTTTTTATTGTTGTTGGTATTCTTCTCTTATTCCTGTTTTCTTCTTCTTCCTTTCTTAAAAAAAGTAGAGAGCAGAATAATTTGTCTCATTTATGTGCTATATTTGTTCCATTGTAATGGTGGATAAAGATAAGTTTGACTGGCTTTAAAAAATGTGGAAAATGTCATCACAAGATTTCTTTTAGTGACTCGCATACCTTGTGTGTGTATTGCCTTGGCCCCCTTCACCTGTAGGAGGGCTGTGCTGTCTGTCATGTGTTCAACCACAGCATTGGTTGAACACAAAAAAAAAGCTTATTTTAAAAGGTCTTTTGCCTTCCTCCTTTGGTGAGGCAATTTCTGGAGCTACACAAAAAGAAAAAGAAAAGTCTATACAATTGAGCCCTTCTTGTTCTTCGTCTTCTAGAGTCCCGGACAAAGGAAGAAAAACACCTATTTTGGTGCCAGCATCTCTGTCTGATCTGACTTCAAAAAAGGCCAAGACATCAGAGCAGTGAATTTCATCGGATCTGAAAGCAAAAATGTTCAAACCTTTAGAACCAACTCCTTCACATCCATCACAATCCAGTAAGAAGGACTCTCCAGATCAGATATACCTTCCTAGGAGTCGATAGTCACCCTCTCTTGACCCGGTCCCTTCCTGAGTCCCATCTTCCTTCCTGGAGAGATCTAAGTCTCCGTCAGTCATGCCAACTCGCTCTTCCAGGAGTGTCACTGAAGAAGACGTGGAGAAACTAGTGAAGAAGATTGTAATGGGTGCAGTGTATGTCAAGGGCTCCTTCAGCTACTACCCCTTCGGGTCAGGAATTCCGTGCATCAACTACTCCTCCACTTTGTCTCCTCCGACTTCTTTCAAAGTATTGGAGCCATCGGATACGAAATGCCCAGCGTCATCTGTATTTGATCTGAGGATCTCTTTTTCCTTGGATCCGATGTTTGCTCTGAGTTCTTTATCTCAGTCAGAACTGGAGACCTCCGGGAGTCGTAATGGCCTTGTCGGCTCTGAGGCGACGGATTCAGCCCCAAGATTTTCTGAGCTGCCACTACATCTTGGAACCTCGGCTGGACCAACTCGGCTCCAACTTCAGCCTTGGGAAGATTGTGTTCTGAGTGGGAGGGGACTACGACCGAGGGGCATGCCCTTTCTGATCCGGGGTCTTTTCCTTCTCAGGGACAGTCAGCCTTTGAGGGTGTGGAGAGAGACATGTCTGCCTCTGTAGCTCAGACACTGCTTACCTCTTAGGATCCACAACCCTTGCCTTTGAAAACTCTGCACACAGTTTCTCACTTGGATCTCCCACAGGGACAGTGGGCACCAAAACCCCAGACATCCCAACAGGTTTTGTCCATCCCCCACCTCTTCTGATACCTCTCCAGAACATCCCACGGAGGGGGTCCCTAAGAAGTGGACATGTAAGAGGAAACACCAGGACTCCACTGAGGAATTCACCAAAGACACTGACTTTGATGAGGGTGAAGGATCCCCAAGGTCACCTCCTGATGATGTCTCCTTTGTAGACATCTTGGAAATCCTTAGAGAGGTGACTGGAAGTCCAGCAACCCTTCGTCTTAGGAGTCTGTGTATCTGGCAGCATTTGGTGCCATCCATCTACCTCTTGGGTAGCCCCGCCTGCCATTGAGCTTATTGACTTGCTCTCTTGGCAGGCATGGAACTCCCCAGACACCACCAAACCTTTTCCTGGAGACCAGATAAAATTATTATGGCCCCAAAGGACAAGCAATTCTGGACTAAAGGTGTACCGGTAGATGCCGTGGTGATGGTGGCAGCTACCAAGAAAGAAATGGCCAAAGAAAGTTCTTCTGTCCATCCATCCTAAAAAGGAGTCCAAGATGATGGATAGATTTGGGAAGCATGTTTATGCTTCAGCGACCTTTGCTGTAAGATCCCTGAATTATCTTTCACATTTTACAAAATTGCAAAGGGATTTGATAAATGAACTATCACATACCCTTTCAGGAGCTATGTCTGAAAAAGTAAAAGCCTCAGTTGATTCTCAGCTATTCACCATACAATCCATAACTCTTACACGAGGCCCATTTCACATGTAGCAGAAGGAATAAGTAGAGCAGCTGGTTCAGGCATGTCCATAAGAAGAGATGTGCCTGGATGCACTTATGTGACTTTGCGGAGACTCATCAGTGCTCCCTTTGATGGCACTTACTTGTTGGGCCCAAAAGCAAAAGGTACCTTGTCCAGGTGTGAGAAAGATGGAAAGACCCTGTCTGCCTCTGTGTACGTTTTTCCACTCCTCAGAGACCTTACTCCTGGAACCAGAGAAGTAGTGGAACGATAAGGTTCAAGAAATCATAAGGGACTTTTCAGAACACACGTGGAGGTAGTCCCCCTAGAGGCAGGGGGGAATTCTAATGGAAGATGCCACCCTTGTGGCAGAGGAGACCCGCAAAATCAAGAGTCTAGAGATGCATTCTTTTGTAGGCCCTTCCAGCGCTCCCAAAAGGAGGCCCAATTGTCTACTCTGGAGGCAATTGTGGGTTGATTGTCCCTGCACCAGACAGCTTGGCTAGAAATTCCAGAGGATACTTTCTACCCTTTTCCCTTCCTCTTCCCCAAAACAAAAAAAATCCCTGATGTTCCACCCAGTCAGAAGGATCAGGCAGCCATTCAAGTTCAAAGGCTGCTAGAAAAAGAGACATCCAAGAGGTACTTCCAGACCAGAGAGAATCCAGAAGTTACTCAAGGTTCTTTTTACTACCAAAAAATACAGGGGACTAGAGAAAGATTTTGGATCTCAGCAAATTAAACAAATCAGTTTGATGCAGCACATTCCTGATGGTCACAGTTCAGTCCATTATTTTGTTCTTGAAAAAGGATGACTGGATGTGCTCTGTAGACCTTCAGGATGTTTACTATCACATAAAGATGGACAGATGATCCAGAAGGCACCTACACTTCCAGTTAGGATCCGGTCATTATCAGTTCAGAGCACTGCCCTTTGGTCTCACCACAGCCCCCAGAGTGTTCACCAACAGCATGGCAGTGATAGCAGCTCACCTCGGACTACAAGGATTCCGGGAGTTTCCATATTCGGACAACTGGATCATATCCGCCCCAACCAGGCATCAACTGTTACGTGCAAGAGACAATGTTATCCAAATGTGTTCTAATCTGGGAACAGCTATAAATTACAAGAAATCATTTTTAGAGCTCACTCAGTGCGTAGAATTCATAGGGGCAAATCTCAGCACAAGCGAAACAATTACTTTCCCTTCCTCCTTTAGGAGTAGAAACTATCAGGGTTCAAGTCAGATAGATTATAGACAATACAAAGGTTTCTGCATATCTGGTTCTTCAGGTTCTAGGGTCTATGGCAGCTATGATAAAACTTGTTCTGCCACTGAGGTATCACATGAGAATTTTGCAGTGGCTTCTTGCACCACAGTGGTCCATTCTCCACCAACCACTGTTGACCCAGATAAGAATCACAGACGTATGCAAGAAAAGACCATTCATGGTGGATTCAATCTGATTCAACAAGGCCATCTGTTTAACCCCCCCCCCCCCAAACAGCCAATGGTCACAGTGAATGCTTACCAGCTAGGGTGGGGGGGGTTATTTTCTGGGGAATACAGGCGTTTGGTCCCCCAAAGAGACCAATTTGCTTATCAGTATCGTAGAGATGAGAGTAGTGCTACTAGCATTGCAGGCCTTCCAGGATGCTCTCGCCTTGTGGACAGTTCAGTCAGACAACATGTCTGTAGTCTGGTACATCAAAGGAGAAACCAAATTTTATCTCTTACGTTGAAAAGCACTCAGTGTGGCAATGGGCGTTCTCATACAACCGTTTTTTCATTGTAACGCACATTTCGAGGATGTTCTGTATGATAGACAAATTTAGCAGATACATTCTTATGCCTCGTGAGTTGTCTGTCAGTCAGATAGTGATGGAAAGGATATTCCACAAATGGGGCCAGAATTACTGCAATCTTTTTGCCTGTCCCTAATCAACAAGTGCAGCAGCTTTTTTGCCCTGATCCCCCCAGGTAGGGAATAGCAAAGGATGCTGTTCTTCATGATTGGCCACCTGGTCTCCTTTATGCCTTTCCTCTGACCCCGTTATTCCCCAAATTTTTACAGAAAGCAAATGGGTTGAAAAGCAAGGTAATCCTCATTGCACCATATTGGCCTCGACAGATTTGGTTTTTCTTCCTTTGGCCTCATTTACTGACACAACCATGGATTCTGGATCCAGCTCTGGACCTCCTGTCTTAGCAGACAGGCATAACACCCAGATGTTCCAAATCTTAAGCCAACTGCTTGGTTTCTCCAATTCCATTAATAGCCAGACAACCTATGCGCTCTTCTCCAGTCCGTCACATACTCTTGTCTTCTCATAATCCATCTACATGTACACTATATTCCAGTAAATGGAAATTATTTGTTTACTGGGCTTAGCAGAATAACCTGGATCCATTCTCGGCTCTAGTTCTTAGGATCCTTGAGTTCTTAGCCCATTTGTTTAATGAAGGAGCAGCATCTACAATAATAAAGGTACAACTAGCTGCAGTTTCTAATTTTCATATTGGATATCAAGTGTCTTCAGTTGCTCCACACAAATTCTGTAAAGCTTTTATAAAGGGAACTCCTTTACTTAAACCCCATTATAAAGACCCTGCTCCTCATTGGGACCTAAATTTGGTGCTACAAGAAATTATACAATTTCTCTTTGAACCAGCAGCTACATGTGATCTCAAGATCCTTTCTTGGAAAACTAATTTTGTAGTAGCTATAACATCTGCAAGAAGAATTTCAGAGATTCAAGCCTTATCTCAGCCATCATATCTGATCATTCATAAAGGCAGGGTTTCATTACATGCTATAACCCATCTTTTCTACCTAAAATAGTGTTGTATAACAATATCAATCAATCCATTCATTTACCAGCGTTCTTTCCAATTTTTCAAATAAAGGTGAATACCTGTTACGATTATTAGATGTTCACAGGCAATTACATTTTTACCTTTATAGAACAAAAAATATCAAAAATGCGACCATTTGTCTCCTTTTCAGACATAAGACTGGCAAGTCCAGTGTCCAAAGTAACTTTGGCTAGATGGATCACAGATTATATTTCTTACAAGACACAGGGTCCTGATATATCTACACCTTTGCAAGCCCATTCAGCCAAGAGCCATGGCAACTTCATCAGTATTCCAATCTAGAGCATCCATGGATAATATATGTGGAGCTGCAACTTGGACTATGCCCCATACCTTTATTACTCTTTACAAATTGAAACTGGTCTCCGGGGTAGAGCTTCATTTGGCTCAGTGGTGTTGAGAAATATCCCTCCATGAGTCCACCCAGGGTATAGGACAGCTGGGGACTCTGTCCCACAGGTTTGAGGATAAAATGAAACTTGACAACATCAGATAAAAAAGTTATGTACTCACCATAATGTTCCATCTGTGTTGTCCATTTTCATTCTTCCTCAAGCAGCCCATCCTTTTATCCCCCGACCTTGATACTATCGAAGGAGTGAGTAGACTCAAATTGTCATTTCACTGTGCTGAGCTCCGGAAGTAATCTCACTTACTATTGGTATATATCTATATAGATATATGCATATATATGTGTATGTATTATATGTATGTGTGTGTGTATATCTATACACACACATGCATATATACATATATATATATATATATATATATATATATATATATCTAGGTCTACTTCATTTCATGGAAAGTGCATTTCACTGAAAATGAAATCAGTGCGACCATTTCACTGAAAGTTCACTTCACTGAAAACTCATTTGACTGAAACTTATTTCGTTAAAAGTTATATATGGCCTTTTCCCCACTGTAGTGCGATCCTGGACTTAGTATATAAAGTAAGGGGAGTGTTGGGGGTGGGTACAGCCTTCCACATTGGGGGGTGTGGGGGCAAAGCCCCCCACATATTATAAACATTTTAAACTGTACACATGGATACTAACAAGTGTAATGAATAACTGTTTCCAGAAGACAATATATAACCAAAGTATGTGGGGGGCTGTGCTCCCCCACCCCCCTACTATATATACTAACTCTAGGATCGCACTACAGTGAGGAAAATGCCATATATAACTTTCAGTTAAATGAGTTTCAGTCAAATGAGTTTTCAGTGAATTGAACTTTCAGTGAAGTGGCCCTAGTAATTTCATTTTCAGTGAAATGCACTTTCCATGAAATGCAGTAGACCTATATATATATATATATATTCTTTAATTTCTCGAAAAGCCAAAACATCGAGTTGCAAAACGGCGACACGGAAACAGTAAAAGATTGCATTCACAAACTTCCAGATTGTCATAAGTTTTCACTGCAAAATAAGTCAGTTGGCCAATGTGGTGAACTTTGCTATTTTCTCCACTGTAGTGCAATCTTGGAGTTGGTATATTTAGTTGAGGGTAGGTTTTACTTGCTTTGTTTTTTTTTTTTTAAGTTTTGTTGGCTGATTGTTTACCAGGGGAAATTTACGACGATCTTGACGTTCGTGAATATAAACCTTTGTCGTTTCCATCTTACTGTTTTGCAACTTGATGTTATGGTAATTTGTTATTTTGACGTAGCTCAATATATATATATATATATATATATATATATATGTGTGTGTGTGTGTGTGTGTGTACATGTTCCTCTGTTTCTTTGTGTCTAGTAGCAAACAAGATCTGAAATAACTAGGAATGGTGTATATGGGTAGGGAAAGAGCTTGAGAGCTTTTTGGTCACCAGACGCAATTGCAACGGCCGAGTCAGAACCGAACCATAGGTTTGAGGCAGAATGAAAATGGACACTACAGATGGAACATTTTGGTGAGTATGTAACTTTTTGTTTTGTACTTGGTGTGTTTTTTGGTTTATATAAGATTTATCACATTAGTTATCTAGTTTGATAGCATGCTTAATTAAAAGTAGGTGTAATTTACCACCTACGTAATTAATCTTTGTTCTCATGTCTTTTCTTTTAGGATTATTGGCCAAAAAAGCAGTTGAAGCTGGCCTAAGCGTAAAACCTTATATAATGACCAGTTTGTCTCCAGGGAGTGGAATGGTGACACATTACCTCAATTCCAGCGGTGTATTACCATACCTTAGTAAACTTGGGTAAGTGATAAGTGATGGTACTGAATCATTCGAGTAGAGTGCTCCCATACCAAATTTGAAACGTGCTACATGGCTTCCAGTTTACCACTTTAAGCAGCAGAAAAGAATAAGTTATACATATACTTTTTGCCTTGATTGGTAGGAAAAAAGGATCAAACGGTATCTGTTTTCATGCAGTATAGCTTATGTAGCTCTTTTTGGTGGATAGTGACTTTGGTTCTGTATTTTCCCCTGGCATTGATGGGATAATAAATTTATTTTCTCATTTGGAGCTGGTAAAAGGTTTTGTTCATGTAATTTTATAGCCTGTTTTGAGTTTAGTAATAGAAAATGTGTTCTGTATGCTCCTAAAATTACTTCAATATTATGTTCAAATTTAGAACAAAATGTCATTGCAAAATTTGATTATCAGAAGTTTTTGTCAACTACTGCACATGTATAAATCATTGGTAAAGGGAAGGGAGTATGCAGTGCAATGGAGCACTTTACATTATTATTGGGCAAGGAAGATTAAAGCCAGGTGCCACGGATCATGTAAAATATGTAATGGTGATAAAGGAGGGGAGATCACAAGAAAGATAAGAAGAACAAAGTTGTACTGTCCCAATCTGTCATCTTCTAAGAACTATGATCTGCACAGAAATGGAGCTGCAGATCTGTCAGTGCATGTGTTATATTACTTGCTGTACTTGTCTGTGGTGGTGTGTGTGTATGGTTTTGTTTGGGAAAAAAAAAAAAAAAATTGTAGTCTCTATCTCGGTCTCTGTCACATTTTTTTCTGTCAGTTAGGCAAGTCTGGCAACCTTGAAGCCATGCATCTGTTAAGTTTTAAATGGTATGGGGAGTTAAGTGGAGTGCACTAGCCCTCCCAAGTTTTTTTTCAGTAAAACTCTGCAAGAAATTACAGATATATTAATGGGAATTGAGAAATGGTATACTATGTGGCATGACCTGCCATGCCACTGTTTACTCGCCAGTTCCAATAGGTTAAGTTAGCATGAAGTTGATGTTGCCATCCCCCCCCCCCCCAGGAGGAGAGAGCAGTGTCCATACAATGTCACCAGTTGCATATTCATGCATAATTCTTCAGTTGTGCTGCAGAGACTTGGAGGGAATATAGTAGAACATTGGTGTAAAGGTGAGAACAGGATTCTTCATGCTTCACGTATCTTTCTGCGGTGCTGTGATAGTGGTAGAGGGAATAGGCATCATTAGGATATCCTGGTCAGTATTTAACTGAATTAGCCAGCTCCGGTGACGTAGATGGATAAAGCACTAAATACAGCTCAGGCGACCTGAGTTTGACTAATTGCTTAGGAGCTGAGAGGATGGTAGTGCCCTTTTTGAAAGAAGGAGTCATAGCTATTATATGCAGTTGCAAGCTAGCTTTCAGAGGAAGGGGATTCATGTAGCCTGAAAGCAGGCCTGTGGTGGATTAATCTGTCATGTGGTGGTAGCCTTCTTTGAGCTAGTGCTTGGAAGCATGCACTAAGTTCCACACGCTTTATGTCTTCGTTGAAGAAGGCACAACGGTCCCCGTAATGTTGCAGCCCCCCCCCGGTAGGCGATAGATAGAAAGTGCCCTAGTAGCCAGGATGCCTAATGTACAGAAAAAAAGTTTTTATTAAACCTCTTCCTAAAAACAGTGCAAGTCTGAAATCACTTTGCAATCCCCCCACACTCAATCTCCATTACTCTTGGAAAAGCTCATTTATTTTTAACCAATTCTCCAGCTGTATATAACAATACTACAATACTCATCTTACTTTAAAACAACATGAGTTATCTACATGCCACAGTACAATGACTGCTTTGTCATGCCTCACAATGATATCCTTCTTAACATGGGCAGAGGCAACTAGAGTTTTTACCAGGTTTTAAGACGTCCTTACTTACAGCTTCTTCAAAGTCAAAATAGACTTCTCCTCCTCTGAAGCTGCCCCTTTCACTAAGGGTGAACTTCAAGGGTCCATTCTTGCCACTATGCTTTTTTTCATTGTTTATTAACATGCTATCTTCTGACCTTTCCTAATCCACCTCTCATTCTTTACATTGATGATATTGTAATTTTAGGTCTTGCCCCAATCATCTATTCAAACCTAGTTTGAAGAAGTTCATATTTCTTTCTGTCTCTTTGTTCTGGCTTTTGAACTGTAAGCTATTTAACTGATCCAAAACAAATATGCTGTTCGGTCGGTAGAAAAATGGAAAAAAATTCTCCCATGTCCCTCAATATCACAGACACCTTAATGACATACCAGTAGAAACAACCATATCCTTCAAATACCTTGATTTGTAGCTTGACCAAACACTAAATTTCCAAAAGCACACAGAAAAAAAAATGAAGGGAAAAAATTACTTCTTTGCTCTTCTGGACAAGGAAAATCTTACCCTGCTTAGCCAGCCTTGCCAGAGCTGCTATAGGCAAAGGAGTCCTGCTAACCCAGCTCAGATATTGCTTCCGATAATAGCCACTGCCTGTCAGAAAAAACTCCTGCACTCTACACTCTGTCAGAGACAAAATTTGTTTCTTTGTCATTAACCCCTTCTCATGAGCACCACTGCCTCGATCTCAAGGCAGAGTGGCTCCCAGTGGAGCACAGAGCACTTCTACTCTTAGGCGCACTCCTTTTCAGACTCTTGCAACCAGATTCCTTCTTTCTGTTAGATACTAAACACACTTTGTACAACCTCGCTTGTCTCTCCCAGTCTACACCTCCCTTCAAACCCCTCAAACTGAACTGAATTGCACTAGCCATTCTTTCCCCAATTTTACACGAAAGCTTTGGAAATCCATACCCTCCTCTTCATTCAGAGTGCATCTCAAAATTCTTCCACAACATCTCTGAATATTCTTACTTGACTGCAGGACACATCACCTAATCACCTTGTCATCTACCACCTCTCAACAGTTTCTCATCTACTAACAACACCTCTACCTCCTTCCCTCCCTCCCATTTTGTTCAAAATGTCATATAGGGCAGTGTTAAAGTTTCACTCGGCTGTCATTTAAAACATTGATAACCATTGCATTGTCAGTTTGACTGGTGTGTGCCATACCATTCAAATTTTTAGAGTTTTATGATTGTATGACCATCACCAGAAATCCACCTTATTAAATGAACTGCAAGTGATTAAACACAACTTGTCTATCACCAACCATTTGGGGAAAAAAAACTTTAAAACAAGCTTTTTTGCAAGGGGGCTATCCCCTGCATCTCCCACACCCCCTGCTAATATTATGTACCAACTCTGAGGTCACAGTACAGTGGTAAAGGACTAATTCCTCCATGCCACAGTCTCAAACTGACAAAAAGCTTGCTGACAAAACGCAAGTGTACAGGAGCATATGCTTGCAGGAGTTTTTTGGCTCCTGTAGTGATTTCACTCAGTTGTACTGGCTTTTTCTCCATTTGATAATTGGTACTTTAGACCTGTTGTTGGTATCCTCCCCAGCATACACACACATGCATATGTATATGTATGTGTGTGTGTGTGTGTGTGTGTGTGTGTGTGTGTGTATATATATATATATATATATATATATATATGGATCTACTACTATTCACTGAAAGCACATTTCACTGAAAATCAAATTGGAGTGCACTTTTCACAGAAAGCTCATTTCACCGAAAACACAATTCACAGAAACACATTTCACCGAAAGTTGTAGATGGCCTTTTTCCCACTGTAGTGCGACCCTGGAGTTAGTAGATATAGTAAGGGGGGGTGTGGGGGGTGTGGTGGGCATAGCCCCCCACATATTTTATTTATATATTATTGTCAGAGAACAGTAATATATTGCAATTACATATATCCATGTATATAATTTAAAATATTTAAAATATGTGGGGAGTGGTGCCCCCCACCCCCTCTTACTATGTATACTAACTCCAGGGTTGCACTACAGTGGGGAAAAGGCCATCTACAACTTTCGGTGAAATGTGTTTCAGTGAACTGTGTTCTCGGTGAAATGTGCTTTCGGTGAAAAGTGCACAGTGAAATGTGTTTCAGTGAAATGTGCTTTTGGTGAATAGTAGTAGATCTATATATATATATATATATATATATATATATATATATATATATATATATATATATATATATATATTTATATATATATATATATATATATATATATATATATATATATATATATATATATATATATATATAGATCTGGGAGCACTTTATATAATCGAATTACTGAAAGCTCGAATTGCATATGGTCGAGACCATATGCTCGAGCTTTCAGTAACTCGAATGTGTAGTGTTAAAAAGTAACGCTTTACTTACCTTAAAACATTACTTGCACACGGAGGCGCAAGGATCCTTGTACGCTGTGTGTGTAAGTAATGTTTTCATTTTTTTTTTTGCGATGTTGACAGGAAGCGGGAAATCTCCATTTTTGTGCTTCCACATGCAGCTCGAAATGGGAAATTTCCCTTTTCCTCACTGTAGCACAATCTCGGAGTTGGTATATTTAAGTAGGGGGGTGTGGGGGGCACAAAAGATGTATGACTTTTTTGGGGGTTTTTTACGTTTCATTTTAGGAGTTTGTGTTTCCAAAAATTGATCTTATGGTCTCAACCATATGAAGTTCGGGTTTTTGGGAATTCGAGCTTCTAAAGTGAATCCATATATATATATATATATATATATATATATATATATATATATATATATATATATATGTATGTGTGTGTGTATGGGTCTACCTGATAACACAGACAACGAAATCACCGACACCACAAAACCAAAATTTCAAAAACACGAAACTTAACATGCCCGACAAACCACAATCCCGACAATCAACAAACAAAACAAATCCCATGTCCAAAAAGCACACACACAACACAAGCACACCAAAAACCTTACACACCTACACTAAAACTTACATACACAACTAATCTATGCACTAACCTTAACCCAAACACTAACCCTAAGGTCTGCCACTATCGCACACTCACCTAACCCGCGCCCTAACCCCTAACTCACTTAACCCGCCCCTAACCCTACAGTCTGTCACTATCGCACACTCACCTGACCCACGCCTAACCGTAACTCACTTAATGCGCCCCTAACCCTAACTCCACACTTACCTTAACATGTCGGTGTTCTCAGCGTCTGGATTTTCAACTGTTGATCATCTCCGTTGTCGATCTTCCGGTGTTGGTGTTCTCGTCGTCGGCGTTTTGCTGTTTCGGCTGTTCCGAAGTAAAGTAAAAATTAAAAAAAAAAAAAAAAACATGCAAACACATCATTTCTGCACAGGGGCCAGCCCCCCTGCACACACCCCCTACTTAAATATACCAACTCCAAGATTGCGCTACAGTGGGGAAAAGGGAAATCTCCCGTCCCGCTCTGTATGCAGAAGTGCAGAACGGGAGATTTCCCATTTCCTCGCAATAGTGCGATCACAGAGATGGTATATTTAAGTAGAGAGGGTGCAGGGGGGGCTTGTCCCACTGCAAAAACGTTATATTCAACTAAATGAAAGTGCTTTTTTTTTTACACTGTAGAATTTCGAGTTTCTAAAAACTCGATCATATGGCCTTGACCATATGAGGTTCGAGTTTTCAGGAATTCGAGATTCTAAAGTGTTCCCATATATAGACATATATATATATATATATATATATATGTGTGTGTATATATATATATATATATATATATATATATATATATATATGTGTGTGTGTGTGTGTATGTATGCATATACATAAATTCCACGAAAGCCATGTTTCAAAGCTAATGTAGACAAACCAGCAGCTGAAGTGAAGGAGTTGAGCACTTTTATTCTTTTTAATAAATGCCAAGATCATCATCAGAACAATATTTCCAGAAAATCACTTTTTGATGTTAATCATCTCATTTAACTTGGGTATCTGTCTTATGTCAAAAAAGTTTGCCAATAAACCTCTTTACATTCTAATTTTGTAATGACATCACAATTTAAATATTTAACCTCTATGTTATCAATCACATAAAATACGTCTCTCGAAGTCACAAGAGGTTATCATTTTTATTGTAGTTTATTTTTGGGTGTGTTTAAATAAGAGCATTTTTTTTTAATTTGCAAGTTTATTCATGTATTTGGCTTTGTATTTTTAAGGCTTATTTGTGTTGTCCTTTGGGTTGTGGTTTGTGTCAGCTGTTGATTATGTTATTCAAGTGTTTTAACAGTTACTTTCTGGAAATTTAGTAACTTTTGTGGAATTTTTGGTTGTAGTCTTAGTCACGCATTTTCATATATGTGTCTATATATATATATATATATATATATATATATATATGTGTGTGTGTTTGTGTGTGATATATACATATATATATATATATATATATATATATATATGCGCACACGAACACACACACACACATATATATATATATATATATATATATATATATACATACATATACACATATACATACGCGCGCGTGCACACACAAACTAAATATGGTCGAATCTAGTTTTGGCTGTCATCTGTTGAGATGGCACAATTTGGTTGACTAAGCAGAAAGGACAATGCAAGGGTGCACGCTGGGAGGAAGGCTTCAGCTCACCAAGCAACCCCTTCAGAGTAGCCATTGTAGCAAGCGTACAGGAGTATGTACTTGCAGGAGTTAGGATTTTTTGGCTCCTGTAGTGATGTAGATAGCACATCCTCTTGTCTAGGGTGGAATTAGGCCATGGCAGGGATGTTAACAAGCCCACAAAGTACTTTTTTGGCTGCCTGCATATGACAGTCCCTGCTGTACCTGTTACTTCAACACAGACCAGGCATTCTTAGTTTAGCAGAGGAATAAATAGATATGCATTTGGAGGGAGAAGGGCTTAATGTTTGACTGACATAGGGAGTCAGAACAATATGGAAAAAAATTACTTAACGATGACACCCTTTTAGGTTATGAATCAATGTTTGTGGACCATTCATTTGTGTATGTATTGGTATTCTTTTTGAACACAGGTTAAGAATCCAATATTATTTTGTTCCTGTTTTTGCAATATAATGCCTTACATTGAGTGTGTTGAATTTATTTCTTTGGTATCTTTTGCTTATATCTGAACCATTGCCTTCTATTAATTAATTCTGCTTCTATAAAGAATATGGCTCCTTTTGAGGCCACAGTGGTGCAGTGGTTAGTGTTGTAGCCTCACAGCAAGAGGTTCTCCAGTTCGATTTTCTGCTGGCGCGCCTTCTGTGCAGAGTCTGCATGTCCTCCCTGTGGTCGAGTGACTTTTAAACACAAGCAGGTAGGTGCGTGTGTATCTTCTGTGAAGGTTGGGCTCCGGGCTGGAACTCGACACTGTAAAAACACCACTGCCAATCACTCTGTGGACCGGTGATCCACTGTGGTGACCTCTAACTGGGAAAAGTCGAAAGACATTGATTTTGTGTGTACAGTTCATAAAAAAGTCTTACCACTTACCAAGCACCTTGCAGATGGCAGCTTATGTTGTGAACTGGCAGTTAGGTGGTTTATTAATTGAATGGCATGATGGGAGTACTAGAGGAATGGGCTGTTCTGTGTTCTGTATTGTGCACTAACCAAAGCCAGTGCACTATACAGACCAGTGATGCACCAAAGACTGTCACAACTGACAGCATCAATAGCAGGCATTTCTCCACCCATCAGACTTACCAACAGTGGGCAGAGATCTATTATTCCGTCATTTGTCAACCGCATTGTAGTATTATAGTTCTAACATCCTGCTGGGTCAGATAAAGCATTTTAAGCATAACTGTTATTAATTTATACCATATAACAACCAAAACATTAAGCACATTACACACAATCTACCTCTCTAGACAAATCACCTTACTGGAAACTGAACCTTCCATCAGTACTGCCTATTGTTTTATTAAATGTTCTTTAACTTACTCCTTCTCAACACTAGGATAGTCTAAATTCTTCCACCTGTTTACACTTAATGACAATGTCCAGTTTCATCCTTCACAACTCATTTATAGTTGCTAGTACTCATCAGTCTCAAGAAACACAAATGTAAACTTATTTTCCCAGGTGTGAAAAGCATAATCATTAATGTAATGCCTTTCACATTCAAGAACTTCGCCTGTGCAAAAGGTTCTTTGTCATTTCTTTTCTACACACTTCAAATTCTGTTCCGTCACTGCTGTTGAAACTGGACTATATCACTATTTAATTGTTTCGACAGTCATATTTAACTTAAATTTTTGTTTTACAGGGTCTAGGCATTCACCTATTTAACAATTCGTAAATATAGTGTGTGTGTAATATATTCTATGGAATGTGTGTGTGCATGCTCATATATTTACATAGGTGTGTATGTTATAGGTTTAGCCTGTAACATGCAAACAGAAAAACGGAACCATAGTATTGTCTTATGATTAATTGTCATCATTCTCACAAACTTAAACCAGATAAACATCTTGACCTAAAAATAAATATATATTTGTCCTTTTCTCTGTCTTGCATCTCTAGAAGTCTTGAAATCATTCCCATTATTCTTCACGTAACATTTATGGAAACTTTGTGTCATTTCAGTCAATGCTGTTATAGTTCAAGTGTAACACAGGTGTCTAAGTTTCATCAACATCTGTAACTTTGTGGCACAGAAGAATGGAGCCCTCACTGAGACCCAGGTGAACGGGGATTGACTAAGGGCCTCAGCACTGGAAAAGCCTAGTTGAGGGGGGGTCTGAAGGGGCTTGACCCATTCAGCTCTCCTGGGGAAAGAATGTGTTTGTATTTACTCAGAGGCATGCTGTTGTCCAATCTCCTTAGTAGTGACCAGAGAGACCAACACTCATTTTGTAAAGAGCGTCAAGGCTGCTAGAAGGAAGCACTCCTTGCTGACATGAGGTGATGGCATTTGCAGACAACTCCATATCCCTCTTTGGTACCTTGTAGGTTGTGTGAGGGAATTGGGACTGGGAGAAAAAAGAAACAAAAAAATACTCAAACCACCCTTAATGGCTTTCTGCATGTTTACCCCTTTTGGTTGACTCTTGTCTGGTGATGGTAACAAATGGGCTGAAGGTCTGGGAGATGGGCTGATGGTTGGCCAGCTGAGGCAACAGAGAGGCACAAAAAATTGTAACTTGAGAGTAAAATCTTACTATAATTGTCTTGTAAATTGTAAGTGCCAATGCCATCACCTGTTGAAACACTATTCTTAAAGAAGCTTGCTCCAGTAGAATAGAGGGATAAAGCTGTGACCGTGGTACAGACCAAGGGTACTAGAAGCTTCAGTTAGATGCATGTCCTTTGGACATGGCCTTACTCTGTTTCCCTATTATACACAAGTTTCCAAATGTGTATCCATTTGTGTTATGTTTGGTTATGCTCCAAAAGTAAGAAAATAGAGGAAACTATTATAGTTCACAGCTTTAGAAGTGTGGCTACCACTGTACCCTTCCTCAAGGAGTGCCTACCCCAGCTTTGTTAGAAGCAGGTACATTGAGAGATTCACAAACCCAGCTTCCTGACTTTGAGGAAATGTAGGTTGTTTACATGCTCAGGAAACAGCTGTCAGTCAACTTTGCAAAGTTGTGGATCCCATCCACAACCACCAATCAGCTTCACAAAGCCCTGCACCCCCCCCTTCACTTTGACTGCTAATTGGCATGGTTCAAAGAGGGGAAATCAGAAGGCAGAATGAACATTTCTTAAGTACTTTCTTGATGCATCTAGGAATAACATCTCAAGAGTTTCACAGGCGCAGCTTTAGGCTAGAAACTTAATTTCTGGCATACAAGTCCCGTTGGGGTACCTCTCTGCACAGAATTTTTTGTCCTTTTATGAAAATACTATTTAATTTTTTTTTTGCCTAAAACAGGCATTTACTAAACTTGTGCCTGTTAGTTAGAGGCAGCCTGTAAATGTTTGACTTGCCATGCCCATGCCTACATAAGGTTCCTATTAGAACGCCAGATGCTTAAAATAACGAATGACCTAAAGGTCAGAAATGCTGGATCTGTATCTGCTTTTTGTGAGATCGCTTTACAGTGAGGAATATTTGCCATTTCCTCACTGTAGTACGATCTCTGAGTTGGTATATATACTTAGCCGGGGGAGAGGTGTGGGGTGCAGCCCCCCACAATAATGTGTTTGAGGTCTTGCATTTTTGACCTTTAGGTCATTCGCATTTTTGGATTATCGTTTATGTAATATAGACCCACCTACATATACCCTTTAAAGTAACCCTAGGGTATTAGAAACTTGTCAGATGCATTTAAGAAGTATAACTAGACTAGGTAAAGCCCTTTACCTTTCCTGTATGGAGGACATCATTCCTGTGTGTGGGCAGCAGTGTTACAGGCAGCAGGTAGCAATACTTCTTACAAGAGGACTTGCAGACTCAGGCCAGCTACATATCTGTATAAGGTTCCAGACCTACATACAGTTTCCAGCCCACATCTGATGAAGTTGAGAAACATAAACGTATGGTTTGAGTGTTAATGTGTTTTGGTGGATTTAATAAAAGTGATTTTTTTTAAGTATTTTCATTTCCACGCTGTGTGACTATGCTGAGAATTAAGTAACTGAACAGTTTCTGCCGACTGGGAGCTTTATTGTACGTCTCTGGGCCTCATTTTTCTTTTGTGTTTACTGGTTTTTGTGGAGCCCTTGTGCTTTCTTTGGGATTTACTAGTGACTTTATGAAAACCTACTTGCCGCTTTCTTTTTTGCTGTCAGTGTATTTTATACTTTAAAGGAGCGCTGACAAGGAATTTGTGTGCCACTTGTGCCTTTATTTTATCATGGCACAAGTAGCACACATTTATCACAGCCTGTCTAGATCTTGCCAAGGCTTTCGACACCATCCCCCACTCTGGAATTATAGATAAACTCACTAAACTAGGTATAAATCCCTATGTCACAAGATGAGTTGCTAACTGGCTCACTGACAGAACCCACACTGTGAAAGTAGCAGACTCCAAATCCAACTTCAGACCAGTGACAAGTGGAGTACCACAGGGTTCAGTCCTGGGTCCTCTCCTGTTTGGTATCTACTTCTCTGAAGTACAGGCTAACAGAACGTCTTTGGCTAACGAAGTTCACAGATGACTGCAAACTAGGAGCCATAATCGAAACTCCAAATGATGTGGACATCCTACAAAAGGGCCTCACTGAGACAGATGCCTGGTGTCAAAGCCATGGCCTCAAGCTCAATGCCAAAAAGTGCATTGTCATCCCCTTTGATAAAAACTCTGTACCCATGAACTACAACATAGGCGGTAGTATACTTAACACTGAAAGTGTGATAAGAGACCTTGGGACACAGGTGGACAGTAGTCTCTCCTTTGATAATCACATCACCACAGTAGTCAGGAAATCCTTCTACGTGGCACACCTCATCACAAAAGGTTTCTCTTCCAGAAAAAAAAGAGGTCATTGTTCCCCTCTACTCATCACTCAGACCCAATATAGAGTACAACTCCCCTTTTGGTATGTACCTCACAAAACATCTACAACAACTGGAAAGGCCGCAGAAATACCTCACAAAGAGGATTACTGACCTCAAACAGATGCCCTACTCAGACCGTCTCAAAAAACTCCAGCTCTACTCCATCGCATATCATCTACTCAGAGGTGATCTCTGCCTAACATACAAAGCTATGTCAAACCCAGAGCTGTTGGACATGCTCCACTTAAAGAAATCCCAGTCCCTCTGAGCTACACGCTTTAGGGACCTAAACCTTGCCACCACAATAAACAGAACATGCCGGAGGGATATATTCCTGTCCCAGAGACTTCCCGTACTCTGGAATAAGCTACCTGTCTATATCAAACAAAGCTCCTCATTAGCACTCTTCAATAAAAATCTTGATGATGGGATGGGAAATAGGAAATTCACCCTGGGGATCACCTCTGTGGCTCTGCTCGACAGTGGCAGAGGAAAATAATTTTCTTGGGAGGCAAAAGCCAGGGTACCTTTTTGGCTGGGCTTGTATAGGCCCCAGGGCCGATAGCCTAGTACCTACCTATGAACCTGTGGGGCTGGGATAGGAAGTGTGAGCTGCTTGTTTGATGCTCACACTCTAACTACTTTCCAACTGACTTGCGGCAGCCATGCTTACTGCTTTTGGCATCTCCTCCTTGGATACAGCATGCTACTCCTGTCCTGCTTGTTCCACTCCTGTGGTGCCTAGAAACCAAGTACTTATTAAGGAGCCCTTGGTCGATGTCAATTTTTAATCATCCTCAACCTGTAGGTCCAAATCCGAGTCAGCCTTTATACTAGCTCATGGCTTCTAACAAACTCTTGAGCTCCTTCCCTACCAATAATGCACCACCTCTAGCATCCCTCCGATCTTGTTTGCCGCTGTAGTATCTGGACATGGCTGTCTTCAGCTCTCGACCGTCGCAGTGGGAGATTAAGTGTCTCTTCACAAAGTCTAGAAGATTTAGGATCTTTGCCTGGAAGTGTTTACATAGGTATTTTTATACCCCAAATAGACTCTGAAGAGTTTTTCCTCAGGTGGATAGCAGATGTTGGAGGTGTGACAAGCAAGAAAGAGGTGGCTGGGAACATATTTTTTGGGAGCGTAATGAGCTGGCAGACTTTAGTGATTTCCTACAGAGGCCACTCTGTCAGAGATGCTGGGTGAACGGATTGGATTGACTGAGGAGATGATTTTTTTGAGCTATGAAATTGCCTAGACATAGTAAAGCCTTGCTCAGTCGATTTATGGTGGCTGCCAGAAAAGCAATTTACTAAAAAATTAAAATCTAAGTCTAGACCAACTTTACTAGAACTAGTGAATATAGTAACAGAGATAAAACAACTGGAATTGGGATCTTTAGAAAAGGGAAGGAGCAAAGTACATAGGAAAACAATGGGAATTGTGGGAACAGTGTATGCAGAGAAGGAACGAGATTTAAGAGGCAGGATTTGAATGAGCTACATAATGCTTAACTGATAATGACTGGATGGATTATAAGTTATGTATAATGTTTGCAACTACAGTTGTTTCAATGGTGTCTGTGATGTATAATGTTTGCAACTAAAGGTGTCATTTTGTTTGTTTCTCATTTATATAAATGTAAGATTGCCCGTGTCATATGTGAAAATTTAGTAAAGATGTTTGTTTTAAAAAAGTATCTTCATACTTTTCTGTTTGTTTTATCTCATTTATGCATTTAATCCTATCTCCTTCTCTCCCTTTTAACTGCTATCTCTCAAAATGTTTGTCTCTTCCCTTCCTAATTCTGTATTCCTGTTGTTGGTAACTTAACTTCTTCCCTTCTAGCTCTATGGATGTAAGTTGTCCGTTTGAAAAATGTGGACTTAACTTGCCCTTTTTTGTTCTGATCTCTCTCTCTCTCTCTGTACGCACTCCTTGTTACAGTGGCGGACTCAACTTCCGCACTCATCTATAAAGAAGCAAACAAGACATTAAAAAAAAGTGTTGCAGCGTATTGGGGTTTCAATCCCCCAAATACTGACCTAGACCATTCAAAGGGTCAAAAGGTTTTCCATCTATTACCAAAACAGCGAGAGATGGAATCAAGTAAATCTAATAGTATGTTAGAGCGAGTAACACCGAACGCCGTTTCATTGACACATAATTAGCGAACTACAAGTCACGAGAAGGGCCAGATCACAGAAATCAGTAGGCCAACCAGACACGACACACCAGTTCAAACATTACAAAGTGGGAGACTTCACCCCACACACACATGCACACACACACACACACACACACCAGTGTGGGGGGCTGTGCACCCCATACCCCCCTAACTAAATATACCAACTTCGAGATTGCACTACAATGGGGAAAAGGGCGAATTCACGGCGACGACCAAGCAATTTTTTTTCCTTAGGAAAAAATCGGTGATCTGGCCATTCAAGTAACTTGTAGTTTGCTATTTGTGTCGGTGAAATAGCGTTCGGTGTTCAACCATTTTGCTATCGTAATATAGACCCATTAGAGCTGCTAGATCCAAGGTCTGTGATGATCTGATACTCTACGGGTCATTCCTCACAGCTGGCCAAATTTTTGCTGAAATGCTTTTTGTGCTCCACACTCTACCAGACATAAAAAGAGAAGTGCGTTTAGAATTAAAGTTTTTTGTCGGAGTTATTGGGGTTCAATCCGTCAAACACAAACGAAGAACCTTCAGAAGTCTAAATTTTTAAAATCTGTACAAGGAGAGAGAGAGACTGATCGGAATGTTAATGCAATTCGATTCTCTTCAGACCAAATATGCATGTGTCAGACTCTCATCTCTAAAGTTTTTCGCTGAATGTCCAGATTTTTACCTCATGTTTTTTGGTCCGTATTTTCATGAAGTGATGGTTGTCTGGCAAATCATTTAACTAAATTTGTAAAATGATTGCATACATTTCATTTTCAGACTTCATACACTTTAGAAGATTCATGCTAATTTAAGACCTGTTATTATCTCAACCTATAAGTTTGTAAGAGTAATATTTAAAAATCGTCCAGTTTTCTTGTTCTGGAAGATTAGGAAGTGTGGGGATTGGATCCGAGGTCTTCTGCAACCTAGGTCTCTTTGGATCCAATGGAGTTTTCTCGGATCTTGCATATCTGAACCTGGGAACAGATAGCTCTGTGTTTTGCAAGCACTGCATACTCTTCATAGTTTTCTGTTTTGCCCTGGCGGATCCATGGCTTTCTTCAGATCTGAACTTCAGTTTCACTGACACCTTTGTGCTATACCTCTCACCTGTCCAGATTTTCACAGAATGCCCAGATTTTTCCTCATATTTTTGGCCTATACCTCATAAAAATTTGAGGTTTTCTGGCAAATCACTGAGATTGAAATAACTTAAATAATGTCATACATTTGAGTTTCAGACTTCATTTCCTTCAGAAAATGCATGCTAAGACAAATATTATTCTAGCAACTTTCTGTGTTTTAAAAGCAATCCAGTAAATAGAATTGGTCCTGGATCTTCCTCATCTCTGATAGGTTTAACTCCTTATGGGATCCGGTGGCTCCATATTTGGTGGTGTTATGTGTTTCCTTTCCTGTTATGAAGGCTCAGGATCCAAAAGAAGTATCTGACAGGCAGATACAGTTTTTTGTCCTTTAGCTCCAGAATTTGTGTCATGTTCTTGATCTGTTCTTATGAGTCTAACAGAGATTACTTCTGCTGTCACTTGCACTGTTTTCATGTTAAGTCTGAAAATGTTCAGACGTGCCTGAGTGTCCTGCAGAAGAAGGGGTTGTTCCGTACTGGACTGTGGTGTCCATGTATGGGAGGCATATACATATACTGATGGGCATATCCATTGCCTGGGAGCTACTTTGCTACTAACCCATTTGGTCAGGGACATGAAAGCAGTATGTATTTGCATGAATTTGTATTTTATCTTTTGACAGTTGAAGAAGGATGAATGGTGACATTCTTTTGAATTTAGACGTCATATCCTCTGGAGGATGCATTCTAGCACAGATCTTTCGTTCGGTAGGAGTGGATTTTTTGGGTGTACCCTAATTTTGGATCTTTGTACAGTTCTCTGGTGTGTACAGATTGGCAGATATTCAAGGAACACTTAGGAGTCTATGTCTTCTGGCACGGGGATATTGGATCCTCCTTCAGATCCTGGTTCCCCATGGATAGGGTGAACTGGACTGTAGTAGTATGGACCCTCTTATCCTGTCCAGCTTTCAGTAGGTGGTCTTTTATGCAGTTATACTAGGTTTTATAGGCCTGTTGGCCTCTTAAGTTGGTGCTGTTTTCTGCAACAAACTCTATCTGAGGAGAGAAGGGAAAGATGGGCATTATGGGTAGGAGAGGAGGTTGGACTTTGTGGATCCAGTGCTGGAGTATATGGCCAAGTCGGATACTTGCCGGATATGAGTCCCTCAGGTTGAAGTCATATGAAAAGCAACAACTCAGATGGAACGTTATGGTAAGTACATAACTTATTTTTCTCCTTTACTGTGTTTTTATCTACATTAACCTCCTTGGATTCTAGATCCAAATCCAGACTTTGTCTTCTGACAGACATGATTCTCCAGATATTTTTAATCTAAAACTGACCGTCTGTTTCTCCTATTCACCAGTTCTTCTCATATATTTAACTTCCTGTTGATTCTTCAGTAGAAAGTTCTTCAGAAGTGAATTATGAAGGTTGCTTTATGGGGTAGACCAGAATTGCATAAATTTTAAAAGTTAAAGTTAAATCTTCTAAGACCTCATATCCTAAGCCCTTTTTCTTCTCCCTCGGCTTCAAAATCTTCTTAAGGATCTCACCCTCAAAAAAAAAAAAAAAGGGGGACCAAGTTAAATGATAATGATCTTGATTACCTCTTCGGATCTGAGAAGTACAAAATTTTTCACAACCGACTTTGTCGGATCAGACACTATCCAAGCCAAATCAGTCTGTGGCTGGATCTTTTACCTTAATATGCTGGCTTAGGACATGGTAGTCACCGTCGATCGATCAGTCTCTTTCAAGTTACCTTCCCTCTTTCTAGAAGGACATAGATCCCCATCAATATATTCCAGTAGTTCTTTAAGGCGATTCACAGAAGGAGATATGGAGAAAGTAGCGAGGAAGATTCTCTAGATGCAGAGCCACGTTTTCATACTGCAACTCACACCTGTCTCTACTTTTATGTAGGTTTTCAGGATTCTTCCCAAATTCTCACAAAACTTTGAAAATTCTTTTTAGTAGTTACCATTTCCTGATAATCTTACTATAAACATCATGTTGCACCATGCAAATTAAACTTGGCTTTGTAAACCTTTAAAAAAGTCCCCTGTAAATTTGCATCTGGATGTGACAAAAAAAAAAGAACACCCCCTGTAAAGAAATTCCAGAAGAAACAAAGGCGGATGATTCTGATAATGAGAGAATTTGGGATTCTTCTCCTACAGCAAGACTGAGAACCAGAACTGTGACAAAAAAAAAACGAAACAAAACTAGTGCTCAGGAATGAAGGTACCAGGCCGCAGTCACTAAGAAAATTGTTTAAAAACAATTTTCTTAGTGACTGCAGCCAGGTACCTTCATTCCTGAGCACTGTTTTTTTTTTTTTTTTTTTTTATTCTCCTACAGCTTCACAACCCCAGCGTCCTGACTTTGAGGAAAATATTAATTCTTACTGTCTTATGGAGGAATTTTCTTTTAATCCGACTATAGCCAGGATGAATAACACTTTTTTATGGAAACAGGTAGATGGTAAGTACATAATGTCTTCTTTGTGCTATGCTTTTGCCCTTTTGGACAGGGGCAATAGGTGCTGATTTTAGTGTCCGCTTGAACCAGACACCCTTGGGAACATGGGTTGAACTTGGCTAGGCTTATAAGGGCCCTGGGGCCATTAGCTTAGTAACCTCCTATGATCCTATGCTGTTCTGAACTGAGGAGATATGTTACATTTTATTTATTTTACATTTGTTTACCGGGAAAGTCCAACTGGATATACGTCCATTTTCAGCGGAGGCCCACGGAGAAAAGCTCCAGAAAGCAGAGTACAAATACATTAGGAAGAATAGAAACGTTTAGAGATAAGTATAATATGCAGTTTTCAGTAGGGTTACACACTTAGATAAAACATAGTAGACAACATCAAAATCATGCGGCTTCAGTTTCAGACAATAATACATGCAGTTATGGGCCAAGTCCCATCAAGAATTCATACACTTATTAGTGTATGATTGAAATGCTTAGGGAGAGTTTACAGGAACATCAGGTGGTGATTATTCAGGGTTTAAGCAGGGACATTGCCAGTGCTGTTGGAAGTGTAGTTTGAGGCTTTTTTTGAACTGGGTTAAGGAGGATTGTGAGTAAGTTCGGCAGGTAGCATATTCCAATTTTTCCTACTGAGTTGGCGAATAGAGAGTCCCCAACCACATTTATGCTCTTAGTTGTTTCTACCAGCAGTTTGTCAGCAGAGTGTAGTGACCTCAGGTTGCTGTATGGTTTGATGATCTTATTTAATGTTGGTGTTTTTTTGGGTTGATATAGTATTTTGTGGGTTATTGCAAGTTGGTTGTATCGGAGAAGACTGGGCCACTCCAGCCATCCTAGTTGAGTTAGGTTGATACAATGGTGGGTCTTAGAGGTAGCATCTGTAGCAAATGTAGCAATATGGTTGCAACAACTAGCAAGGGTGGCTTGGTTCAGGTTAGTGAAGAGGGGGGAGGCATAGAGGAGGGTAGAAAGTAGGTGGGACCGAGCGATAGTGGTCCTTGCAAAAGGAGTGAGGAAGGGTTTGATCTTGTATAGAGAGCCCAGTTTTTTGTTGACAGATTTGATGGTTTTATTGACATGGATATCATATTTTAGGGCATTATCGACTGTGACGCCCAGGAGTTTTGTGTGAGTATCTGGGGATATGATTGTGCCATTGTTAGAACTTGTAGTAAAGAATGGTGAGGAGGATTTTCAGGTGGGTGAAAAAATGATCAGTTTAGTTTTGTTGGGGTGTAATAGAAGCTGATGGTTTGCAAACCATTTTTCTAAATCATTGAAAGTATTCTGGGTAGGGTCATAAGCTCAGTTGAGGAGGAGGCGGTACATATTAAAGTAGAGTTGTCCATGTATTGGATGGAGGTGGCCTTGGGAGTGATGGTGGGTAGATCAGTTATAAAGACTGATAAGATTAGCGGTCCTAGTATGGAGCCTTGGGGACTCCTAGAGTAATGGGTAGATGTGTGGATAGGGTATTCTGCCATAAAACTGCTTGTTGTCTATCAGACAGGTATGATTGGAACCATTTAATGGAGCTACTATTCAGTGACAGTTCCTTCAGGGTACGGAGAAGCAGTTGGTGACTGACCATATCAAAGACCTTAGAGATCTAGGAAGAGAGCAGAGGTAAGTTTGTTATTGTTTCAGTTGATGTTGCTAGAGAAGGATAGAGGAGGGCTGATGTGGTGCTGTGGTGTGGCCTAAAACCATGCTGAGAGTTGGCCTGTAGGTTATTTTGGGTGAGATAGTGCATTAATTGGTTGTGGATGCACTTTCCATAATTTTGGCCAATGGTGATAGCATGGCTATTGGACATATGGATGGGCAGCCTAAAATGTTCTCCCAGTCTGTCTTGTGTTGTCCTCCTTGAAGCTAGAGAGAACTTTTACATAGTGTTTTTGGCTCGGCTTGAAATGGTCTGCAGACTAATTCCATAGTACTTGCCTATTAATCTATAGTTCTCATTCCTCACCCATGCCTCCTGTACCACCAGCCCTGGAAGTTGTGTTTAATGCTGCCTGTAGTCATCCTAATACCCTGCCATCAGTCCCACTCAAATTAAATCAGACCCAGCAGCCATATCCATTGCTTTGACTGTTTGGCAATAGGTTGATTCTAAGCACTAATCAGGGTGTTGAACCACCCAGGTTAGAGAATATTTTCTTCTTCTGCTTTAGCTTTCAGAATTCTCCATTATCAGGCATACATGTGGAAGTTTGTTTTGTTTTATGGAAAGTCTGAAGAATTTGCTACCATGCTTCCTACAGAAGATGTATCTTTTCTGAATCAAACTGTTCACAGGAGGTTACATGGCTGTTGGCCCTAGAGCCTTTAGAAGTCTAGCCATGTTATACCCTTACTCCCTTATTGACCGAGTTGTGTGGCCTATATTTGCAGTATGAGCCGATGATCAGCACTGACTGACCTTATCCAAGAGGGCCATAGGTGACACAAACGGAGTAAATTTACAGTCTTCCAGCCAGCTAAGTTATTCTTAAATAGGGTAATTGAGAAGCTCTGTTTTACGTGAATCAGGAATTTGTCCTAGAGGAGTGGCAATCTGAGAAACATATCTGTCTCTCCAGCATGTCCTGTTAATGTCCCAGGCTAGGGTAAGATCCCTAGAATGAGTGAATCTTGTCCCATTTGACTTGCGGATGTGCTGCATTTCCATTAGGGCAGGGTCTGAGACTGCTTCTTAGGCCAGGTACAAGTCGCCTATCAGCAGTCTGTAAGATAAAGAGTACAGTGACAGGCCCTTCAGTCTGTCCATGTAGGTCTTGTGTTGAAGACCCTGCATTTTCTTGGTGAGAAACCTCTGAGGACTCTCCAGCTGCTGCAGGTATCTGGTGAGGTACATACAGAAGGAAGAGTTACACTATATTAGTGGTCTGATGAGGGATGATGAGTACAAGAGAGTCATAACATCTTTAGCTCTGGATGCAATGCCTTTGCTTATGAGATGTGCAGTGTAGAAGGCCTTCCTTACCACCGTGGACATGGATTCACTTTGAATCATCGAATGTTTAGAACATCAACGTTCTGATCATCGAGACCAGAACATCGATGTTCAGAACATCAAAAATTCAAAATGAACCATTAAAAAAAAAAAAAAAAAATCACAAACACTATGTTATGCAGGGGGGCTTTGCCCCCCCTGCACCCCCCCATGTGGGGGGCTGTGCCCCCCACTTTACTATTTCAACTCTGAGATCGCACTACAGTGGGGTAAAGGAAATCTCCCGTTTACTGCTATATACAGTAGCGCTAAACACACACACACACAACATGCAGGGCACGTTGCTGCCCTGCATACACACCCAACATTCTTCAATCTCACTTACCTGGCATTTCCACTTTAAACCTTCGATGTTTTGAACATCGATGTTCTAGTCTCGATGATCAGAACTTCGATGTTCTGAACATTCGATGATTTAAAGGGAACCCGTGGACATATGGTGATCAAAGTTAAGGTTGCTATCAGCCTGTGTTCCAACTGTCTCACTACAGCCCTTGAGCTAAGGGAGTACTGTTATTATTATAACTTGCAGGGACTTCCCCTTTGCCGACAGGGATGATAACACATTTTTTTTTTGCATTTAGTTTTAAGTCTGTGACTTTGGCACCAGTCATTTGTCTTTTTAAGCCCTTTTTGTAGTATGTGAACATCATTGGGAGACTCTGTGATTGCACCCAGTTTGCAGTCATTGGCAAACTTGGTAAGCCACAGGCGATCTATTTTCACCTGGACTTCTGAGAAATAGATCCTTGTGGTGCACCACTGGTAACTGGTCACTGGTCTTCTGGTAGAGGTGGAATCCCCAACTTTGGCAAGATGTGCTCTGTTAGTGAGTCATTTGACTAACAACCTAGTGACATATGGGTTAATTCCCAGCTGGGTGAGTTTCTCAATGATGCCTGAGTGGGGAATTGTGTCAAAAGCCTTGGCTAAGTCAAGATAGGCGGTATTTACTGTTTTGCCTTCATCCAGGGCTATGGTGACATTCTCAAAGAAGTCCACCATGTTTAATAAGCATGATCTATCCTTAATGAAGCCAAATTGGGTCAGGTGAAGAGCTTGAAGGTCACCTATGTCTTTGTCGATAAGGTCCATGTTTATTCTCTCCACAGCCTTGCAGATATGACTGGTTAGCCTTGTGGGTCTATAGTTCCCAGGGTCGGTTGATGGGACCCCCTTTGTGCAAGGGAATTACTATTGCTGTTTTCCACTCTGCTGGGACAAAGCCATTACTTAGACTGTGGTTGAAGAGAGTGCCAAGTGGTTCCATTAAGTCCTGTTTTAGACCATTTAGTAGCCAGCCTGGGATGTTACCCGGTCCGTAGGGGCTATGTTTTTGGCCATGGAGAGTGCAGTTATGACCTGCTCTTTGGAAATACTAGGTAGAGGTCTGGTGACAGGTAAGCTTTGGGGTATGTCTGGTGCAGACAGGAGGGTGAAGTTTGTGTCATATCTGTCTGCGGCATCTTGTCAATGTCCTCAGGGTCAGTATGAGAGGTACTGTTCACTACTAGTTCGGCACAGAACTGGGCCTTCCCTTTTTAGATTTCTGATGCAGCTAAAGAATCTTCCATGTCCTGATGTGTCATTATCATCAGCCCTCTTTTTTCCTTCTACATGGGGTCATGGTATCGTGTTAACTGTCGCCATCTCTCTTAATTCAGTACCACACTCCTGTCTTCTTCAACACTCATACTTACGGACTGCAGAACCCGCTGAACAACCAACAAAAGTCCAAACCCAGCTGTAAATAGTAGTCACACAAAAATCCTGAGCCAGGTATAAATTAATCTAGAAATCCACATATAAAATCCACACAGGATGCACGAATAAATCAAGAAGCCAACTTTATTTTCTAAACATGAAGTTCATGTTTAGAAAATAAAGTTGGCTTCTTGATTTATTCGTGCATCTTGTGTGGATTTTATATGTGGATTTCTACATGAATTTATACCTGGCTCAGGATTTTTGTGTGACTACTATTTACAGCTGGGTTTGGACTTTTGTTGGTTGTTCGGCGGGTTCTGCAGTCCGTAAGTTTGTGTTTTTCTTCAGTTTGTTTGGTTTACTTGTTCTTCAACACTCATGCCTGACTGTCGCAGAGCTTCTTTCATACAATACAGCCACCTCTTTGCTGGACATCCTCACTTCCTCTTACCTTTTTCCTGTCTGTCCCAAATCTTCCTCACCAGATTGTCTTCTGCTTTTCTGCAAGTGTCCAAACCACTGTAATCTGTTCTCTCTGATCTTTTCTGCAATTGGAGCTACTTTTGCTTCTGCTCTTATGTCCTCATTTCTTCATCTGTCCCACAGTGTACATCCTACCACCCTACTCAGGCACTTCATTTCCATCACCTCTAGCTTCTTCAACTGTTCTACCTTTACTGCCCAGGTTTCTGTACCATACAGTAGTACTGGTCCCATCACTGTCTTGTACGTCTTACTTTTCAGTTTCTTTGGGATTCTTGTGCCATTGGCTGCACCTGACACTCTATGCCAGTTGGCTACTGCCCCTCTGATTCTAGCTTTGACCTCTTCATTCAGACTTCCCTTCTTCTTAACCACCCTTCCCAGATACTTGAAGCTGTTTACCTCTTCCACTATCTTCCCTTCTATCTTTATTCTCAGCATCTTCTGATTTCCTGTTTGCTGCCATTACCACCGTCTTATCTGTACTAAGTTTCATACCATGTGCCTTCAGTTTTGCATTCCAGTCTCCTATCCTATGCTGAAGTTCTAGCTCAGAGTCTGCCTGTAATGCCACATTGTCTGCATGCAGCAACTTTGTTGATCCATCCCCTATGACCTGTTTGCTAATGTAGTCCATCACCAGTATGAACAGCAGTGGGTTCAGAGCTGAACCCTGGTGTACACCCACTGGGAACCCCTCTGTGAGGCCGAACACTGTTCGTACTTGAGTCATTGAGTCCTAGTACATAGCCTGCACTAATTCTACCAACGTTTCTGGGACTTCAAACCACCGCAGTACTGCCCAGATCAGCTTTCTTGGGACCTCATCATATGCTTTCTCCAAGTCTAGGAATGCCCAGTTGGACTCTCTCCTCATCTCTAGCTTCCTCTCAAGTATATGTCTCACTGCAAACATCAAGTCAATTGTGCTGCATCTTGATCTGAATCCCAACATCTCCCATCTTACATTCTATTACTCTGTGTATCCATTTATCAATCACCCTCTCCAGAACTTTCATGCAGTGTGATAGGAGTTTGATGCTTCTGTATGGATGTCCCCTTTGTTCTTGTACACTGGCATGAGTATGCTTATTCTCCAGTCATCTGGGATACACCTTCCTCTCCACACTGCTATCAGTACCCTCAGGAGCCATTTCTCCCCTAGCTCACCCAGCATCTTTATCATATCTGCTGTGACCTCATCTGAGCTTGCTGCTTTTCCTGACTTCATTTTCCTTAGTGCTGTTCTTACTTCTAAGGTGGGCTCCTCCTCTTCTCTCATCATAGGCTGTTTCTGGGACAGTACAGCTTCTGTGGGGTTTTCTTTATTTAGAAGTTGTTGGAATGCTCCTTCCATCTGCCTTTGACGTTGTGTGACTAGTGAGCAGGTTGTTGCTGGCATCCCTTATGAAGAGTGTCTGACTTTCTTCTTTATCTTTCTGTCTTTGCCTTGCAGCCTGACATAGTTAGAAGTTGGTAGAGTGCCGATGCCCTGTTCTTTGCTATTGCAACTTTTTTCTTAGCTTCTTTGTTGGCCAACTAGTAGTCCTTCCTAGCCTGGTCAGTCTTTTCTTTCTCTCACTTCTTCCTGCACTCCTCCTTTCGTTTGATGACTTCCTGGACTTCTGCATTCCACCACAGCTTTCTTTATGTACCTTATTTCCATACCTGGCTTGGCCACATATCTTTTCTGTAGTCCTAACACATGCTGTTTTTAGGCACTGCCATTCTTGTTCAACTCCTCCTATTTCCTCCTCTTCTTGGGGTGCTAGTGCTCTGAGTAATTCCTTGAACTGTTGTACTTTCTTTCCAGTCAACTTCCAAGTCTTCAGCCTGGTCTCTGTTGACCTTAGAGCATTCTCTGACCACTGTTTGCACCTGATTGTGGTTTATGCTGTGGGCTGACTGTTTCACTGGGGATGACTTTGCAAGCATGGATTCTACCCCAGTGCCTTTTCCTTACTAGGAGAAAGTCTACCTGGGTTGCATGTTGGCTACTCTTGTATGTGATCTTGAGACTCTCTCTCTTTCTGAACCATGTGTTGGCTACTATCAAGCCATTTGCCAGGCAAAAGTCTAGAATGGCTTCTCCTTCTTTATCCCTGTTGCCCCACCCATGTAGACCGAGGCAGTCCTCATATCCTGTTCTGTCTGTCCTGATATGTGCATTTAAGTCACCCGTTGTTAACACAAATTCATGTTGTTCTGCTTAATCTAGTAGGTCCCTGCAACTATTGTCAGAATGCAATCTTTTCCTCACTATCACAACCCTAGTGTGGGGCATAGGCTGAGATTATGACTACTGCCCTATCATTACACTGGAGTCTGTCATTAATTCTGATGATATCCCTCACTGCCTTCTGGAGCTTCTCTCTCACCACAATTCCTATACCATTTCTAGCATGTTCCCCTCCTGAGTAGTAGAGTTTGGATTTCAAGCCAAGTGGCTTTGCTGCACTGCCCTTCCATCTCATCTCTTGGATACATAGGATGTCCAGCCTCTTCCATATCATCATGTCATCCACTTCCAAGCTGTGTCCTGTCAGTGAACCTACATTAAGGGTAGCAATTCTCAGTTCCTGTTTGGCAGGTCGGTTGGTTTTACGTCCAGTTTTTGCTCAACAGAGCTATCCCAGGTAACCCAGGCTGGGCAACTAGACACCGATTTGCCAGTAGCTTATTGATCCAGGGCTGCTGGGCTTTATGGCATGCACACACTGGCCAATAGGGGCACATATACCCCTCCCACCGTTAGCAAGGGTCCCTGGCGTAGGTCAGAGTAGGCCAGTTCCTCAACCCACTTATCACCGGTAACTACCCAGGCCCATTTTGGCGACATTAGTCAACATGACCAAATCACCTAGAGCCATATTTTACACCATCGAGTGACTAGCCCTGCCACGGCACGCAGCCTGTGATCCGTGTTTTCCTATCTTGAGAATATAGCAAAACACAAGCCTTTTAACTTCCCTTAAGGACTCCTCTCGAACCTCTTGTAAGAACAGATCCACAAACAAACGTAACAGAGCCCAAACTGGCCGGTATCTTTTATTATAAAATGTAATCACTTTCAGGTTAAAAAACCCTTCATCAGGCAAACTTTACATAACCATGGCAATCTTCAAATACTAAAAAATGTTTAAAAACAACCAGTCACTTTCTATACTTGACCCGCCTTTTCTTTAGGGCTGGTTTTCCGATGTCCGAGTTTTTATGTTGGAAAAACTAATTGTAAGTTAAAAACAAGAATACTGCACCACTTGTCATCCATTAGACAGAAGACGGAAGGATAAACGCAATGCATTATATCAGCATGTTTCTAGCTTTCCAGATCACACTTTTGTTTTTATGGTTCTGCATGTTGCACAGATGAAAAAAAGTGGGGGGTGGGGCATTGTTGATGATATAGAGTATTCAGAATTAAGATGGATCATACAGGTGGCTGCTGATAACCCACCTGGGTTAAATAGTTCTGTACCTTTAAAACCAGCCGGGTCAAATGTAGAAAGTGACTGGTTGTTTTTAAAATTGTTTTAGTATTTAAAGACTGTCATGGTTATGTGAAGTTTGTCTGATGAAGGGTTTTTTAACCTGAAAGTGCTTACGTTTTATAATAAAGATTATTGCCAGTTTGGGCTCTGTTTCGTTTGTTTTTGGATCTATCTTGAGAATACTGTGCACCACAGTAGATGCCCAAAGCGGTTGGTCTGTTCAACTCTTCCCCCAGGGCACCATGTAGAGTCTGTGCTTCTGCGTATAGCTCCATTCATTGGTGAGTGTGAGATGGAAGCACTCGGCATGTTTTCGGACATGGGAGAAACCCCACAGAGACACAGGGAGAACATCCAAACTCCAAACAGGTATTGGTCAGAGGTCAGGATCGAACCTTGTATCTTGTGCATGGGAGGCGAAGACCTTAGCTGTTATGCCAACTGGTCAACTAAAGAATGCCTTGTGATTATCCTTAGCTAGGGATGCTAGTTTAGCTCTGTAATTGGCTTTAGAGGACTTTACATGATATCTAATTTGATTGACTCAGCAGAAGAGGTGTCCTTCCTCTGCTGAGTCACTTCCCTCTTTTTCTTTGACATTAGTTTCTTCCTCTTGTTGTATAACCTATTTATGCTTGATGTCCACCAGGGTGGCTTATTTTTTTGTGAGGACCTTGTTTTGACCGGGTCTATATCAGAATCTCGAATAATCACAATGTCGAGTCTGACATTGCCGACATGTAAACAGCGAAACTGCAGAACATCAAAGAGGTAAACGGAACTCTCCGTAAGGGGAGAATTTTGTTTACTTTAATGTAGTACAGTCTCGGAGTTGGAATATTTAAGTAGGGGAGGGGTGTGGGGTGTGCAGGGGGGCTTGCCCCCCTGCTTAGAGCAAGTAGTTCTGTTTATTTACTTTATTTAATGTTTTTATTAGGTATCCGATGTTACTGGACTTCGACGATATGGTGTCGATCATATCGTATTCGAAGTTCAGTAACTTCGAGTATCTAATATAGACCTGTTTTGATCCATTCAGGTACAGCTGAGTCTATATACTTGTATAGCTGCTTATACAGTCATTTGCATTTGTGTACACATCTGTATAGAAGTAATTGTTGACAGTGGTAGCACGGCATTTGAAACTGTTTATGCCATCGCTTAGGAGGATATAGTTTGCTTTGGAGAAATTTTTCATTCTTTTTCTCTTGAAGAGGGTCAGATATGATACTTACTTCGAACAAGACTGATGTATGATCAGACCTTACCAGGGAGGGTGACGCACAGGGGGTGGTGCATATACCTCCTGTATTGGTGAGTACTAAGTCTAGGACATTTGAGCCCCTTGTGGGGGTGCAGACCATCTGTTCCAGAGCATCTGTGTTAACAAAGTCCAGGAACCTTAGAATGAGTATATTTGTGCTCATGTATAACTCCCAGTCAATGGAACAATAGTTGAAATCACCCATGACCATGGTGTTTGGCTGTATAGTGAGTGACTCAAGTAGGTCCAGGTAGGCAGAGTGGTTCTCGTGGCTCATGGTGGGGGACCTATAGCTAACAATGATATGGAAGGGGGTTTTACCTACAGTTATTTGGACCTTGGAGTAGCTCTAAGGAGTCATAGCGTTTGACCACTCTTGAGGTGTATTTGTATTTAATGAAGATGGATACACCTCTGCCTTTGTTTTTTTCATGCTCGTTTTGAGGACTGAACATGTGGAAGGCCTTGCATGGCTGGGGTGCTGTCTGTGGCCTTGAGCCATGTGTCTGTAACTGCGCAGACATCAGTATCTTTCAAGGTAAGGAGTGCTTCCAGTGAGTGCAGTTTCTGATTTAGACTCATAGCATTAAGCAATATAACCTTAAGTTTGTCTCTAGTGGATTTTTTTTTTTTTACATTTCTAGCTTATGCCAGGTATCTGGACATGCTTAGATGAATGTGTATGATTTTGAAGACACTGTGTCTAGGGTCACTATTACTGCAACATTGTTGAGAAGACATGACTGGGATATGTAACCAAAAGTTTGCTGACAAGGTTAAGTCTGAAATCTTAGGTTCTGCTTTAGACAAAATGGTATTGTTTGGCTCTTCTACTACCTAGGTTCTCAAACAGTTTTATAAAGTAAGGAATTTGATTATTTGAGTTTCTAAGATTTTTTTTATGCCCAACAGTACAAACCTTTTAAGCCTGTATCTTTCCCTAGAAAGACAGATAATCCAAACCAGTCATATTCTGGCAAACATGAAGCTAAAACGAGATGTATGGAGGGGAACAACCAAAAGAAGCAGTGTCCTGTCAGAAAAATGAATGAATTAACAGTGCACATTGACTATGCCAGTGTTCTCTTTTCCCTTCCCTCCCCACTGGCAGCATCACCTCAAACCGGTCCTAGAAGCTGGTTCTCAATATCACCCTTTGGCAAGGATTGTCTCAGACTCTTGGGTGTTAAACGTAGTGCAGGAGGGTTACAGATTGCACTAGATGGAAAAAACTCCCTTCAGGGGCATTTCTTCCCTTCCTCCAAAGCAAACAAAATATTTTCCTACCAAAAGATCAGAGATCTTACAAACACAAACCACTTGCACACACCACAAAACAAATAGAATCCACTATACATAACACACCCTTCACCAGGCTGGACAAAGAGAAGGTCACAGTCAGCTGCCTGTCAGGTGCTAAGATCCATCAAGTCATGCACGCACTCAGACCACTCAACAACAATTACTGTTATGACTCTGTCATAGTACATGTTGGGGTGAATGACCTGAGACGTACCGCTCTGGACTATATGAAGAGAGACATGACTGAACTCTCAGATTGTGTGTCCCAGGCAGGTATGTCCCTAGCCCTAAGCAGCATTCTGCCTTCACCCAGGATGATGCCACAGTGTAGACAAAAATGATCGACTTCAGTTAGCTTAGCTTCTGGTGTCAATCCAAGGAGATCCAATATATGTCCGCCTTGGAAGACATGGTTGACAGACCACACTGGTTTGCCAGAGATGGTCTTTACCTGTCTCCTGTATGCTTTCAGATACTGGCAAAGGCACTTCCCTCCCCCATAGTACCTTTTGTAAGCAGTGTCAAAACAACATTTCCGATATAAAAACATCCACTTGAGACAAACTCAAGGTTATGTTGCTTAATGCTAGGAGCCTAAACAGGAAACTGCACTCCCTGGAAGCAGTCCTCACCTTGGAAGATGCTGATGTCTGTGCACTTACTGAGACATGGTTCAAGACCGCAGAGAGAATCCCAGCCTTACAAGACTACAATGCCTTCCACCCATTCAGACCCCAAAGCGAGTGTGAAAGAACCAAAGGTGGAGGTGTATCCATCTTCATTAAAGCCAAGTATGCCTCGAGACTGGTTAAACAGTATGACTCTCTTGAGCTACTCCAGGTCCAACTAACTGTAGGTAAAACACCCTACCACATCATTTGCAGCTGCAGGTCCCCCACCATGAACCAAAGGAAGCACACCGCCTACCTGGACTTACTAGAGACACTCAGTGTACAGCTAAATTCTTTGGTTATGGGAGATTTCAACTATCCTTCCATTGATTTACAACATACACAAGCACAAACATGCTCGCCCTGAGGTTCCTGGACTTAGTCAGTACAAATGCCCTGGATCAGCTAGTATGCACCTCAAGGGGCTCAAATGTCCTAGACTTAGTACTCACCAACATGGGGGTTCACTTCACTATCCCCTGTGTATTGCTCTCCATGGTAAGGTCAGACCATAAATCTGTCTTGTTCGAAGTAACAATCAGACCTTTCAACCCCACACGAGGAAAAAGCTGAAAAATTTCTCCAAAGCAAACTACAGGCAATGGTGTATTTATTTATTTACATTTGTTTACCGCAAAATTCCAACTGGACACAGGTCCTTCTTCAGTGGAGGCCCAGGGAGAAAAGATCCACATAACAATAAATGAGCAGCAGAGTACATGAAGAATAATTGAATATACATACAATAGCAAATAATACATAATGCAGCAAACATTAGCTATGCATACAATATGAAATGTAGTAATGAACAGATATACCAATATCTAGCTAGAGACTAGGAATAAAGGTAGGATGTATATACAGATAATACTAAGCTCAAACAGATACTGTTCTAAACTCATGTACCTAAATCTTGTATACAAATATTGCACTAAACTCAAGCAGATATAAAGCAGAAGCTCCACACGAAGGTGTAACAAGCTAGAAGGGCTAATGGGATGGAAGGGAAAGAGTAGTAAGAGAGGAGACTGAGTGAGTAGCATATGTGGTAGTGAGAGGAAGCTAGGTGTAAGTCAGTTGGATATATATTTGGAGTTGAGATGAAGTGAGGTAGTTAAGCATGTTCTAACAGGTCTGAGAGATTGAGTGAGGCGGGAAGGGGAGGGTAAAGGGTGAGCCAGAGTCTGCAGAGGAAGGAATGCAGTGATCAAATGGTGTGAGTCTCAGTGGCTAGGGGAGGGGAGAGGAAGGGGCGGTAAAAGGTTTACTAGTTGAGATTGGTGCATGGGCATAACCAGAGACTTTTTACATGAGTTTATAGTGCAGTCTTGAAGTGATTGCAAGAAGTTAGTGTAGTTGTGGGGGAAGGGGGAGGAGATTGTTCCATAATCTAGATATGACGCAGGAAAATAGTGCTTCTCCCGCTGAGTTCTTGGGTTTGGTCACTAGAAGTAGATTTTTGCTGCTGGAGCATAGAGGTCTAGTGGAGCAATAGGGCTGGAGAATGTTTTGAAGGGATGTGACTTTAAGAGGATGGTTTACGAACTTGTGGGCAAGGGAGAGTTGATTCAGGTGAAGTTGAGGGAGTTTAACCCAGTCAAGTTCTCTAAGTGAGATACATTGGTGGCTGCAATAAGATGCACTAGTAGCAAATTTAGCAGTTTTATTGTAGCAACCCTTGAGCATACTACAATAAAACTGTTAAATTTTATTGTAGCAAGCCGTGAGCTTGTTTAGGTCTGTTTGTCTAAGATAGGTAAGTATAGGAGAGTAAAGTGGAGATTAGGTGGGAATTGGCAGCAGAAATTCTGGCTGTCATGGTGAGGAATTTTGTTTCTGTACAGTGCACTTAGTTTTTTGTGAACCTTTTTTATGGTAAGAGAAATGTGAGTGTTATATCGGAGATTATCAGTCTTGACACTAAGTAGTTTGGTGTGTTCTGTTGGGGAAATGACGCTATTGTCTTTGGCTAGAATATTAAAGTGGGGGAATAATTGGGTTAGATTTAGTGGGTTGGAAGATAAGGAGTTTAGTCTTGCTCGGGTTGAGTAATTGGGCATTAGATAGCCAGTTTTCTACAGATGAAAAGGCTTTCCTGTTTGATCTTGTGAAGTTCACTTATAGTTGGGGCTTAGCAGATATAGGTGGTCATCTGCATACTATATAAGAGAAGCATGCTTGGTGGCTGTGAATAGATCATTGTTGAAGAGTGAGAATAGTAGGGGACCAAGGATGGTGCCTTGGGGAACATTGAGTGTTACAGGATAAAGTTTCAAACCCCCTGCTAACAGCCAACAATGACTCCTATGCAGAGCAGTACTCAAATGCCCTGTATAACCACCTAAACAACTGTATCGACTGTGCTGTACCTGACCGGATTAAAACCAAGTCCTCCAGAAAAAAACAGACCACCCTCGTGGACCTCAAATATAAATAGGTTATATGACTAATGGAAGAAACTGATGTCAATGAACAAGAGGAACTTACTCAGCAGAAGAAGTATACCCTCCACAGCTTGAACAAGCAAATCAGATATCCTGTAAAGTCATCTAAAGCTAGTTGTAAAGTTAAATTAGCATCCCTAGCTAAGAATAATCATAAGGCATTCTTTAGCTATGTCCGAAATCTAAAATGGAACACCCAGCTGTGTGCGAACTTGTAGTGGACAGTACCTCTCATACTGAACCTAAGGAAATTGCCAACCTGCTAGCTGACAGATTTGGTGCAAACTTCATCCCCCAATCCCCTCCAGCCATACCCAGAAGCATACCTGACACCAGTCCTCTACCTACTATCTCCAAAAAGCAAGTCATATCCATGATCTCCAAGGCCAAAAACATGGCCTTTATGGGACCAGATAACATCCCAGGCTGCTTACTAAGAAATCTAAAACAAGACCTAGTGGAACCGCTTAGCATTCTGTTTAACCTGAGCCTGAGTGCATTGTTCCAGCAGAGTGGAGAACAGTAACTGTAATCCCCTTACACAAAAGGTGTCCATCAACCAACCCTGGGAACTATAGACCCATAAGCCTGACCAGCCTTATTTGTAAGGCATGGAGAGAATCTTTCATTGGTCTTAACAAGGACATAGGCAACATTCAAACTCTTGACCCAACCCAGTTTGGCTTCATTAAGGGTAGGTCATACTTATTGAACCTGGTGGACTTCTTTGAGAATGTCACCAAAGAGCTAGATGAAGACAGAACAGTACATACTGCCTATCTTGACTCAACCAAGGCTTCTGATACAATCCTCTTCTCAGGTATTATTGAGAAACTCTCCATGCTAGATGTGTAGCCAGCTGGCTCACCAACAGAACACATACTGTCAAAGTTGGGGATTACACCTCTGCCAGTAGACCAGTTACCAGTGGTGTACCACAAGGATCTTTGCTAGGTCCTCTACTGTTTGGAATTTATTTCTCTAAAGTTCAGGCAAAAGAAGATGGCCTGTGGCTTACAAAGTTCACTGATGACTGCAAACTGGGTACAGTCATCGAGTCCCCAAACGATAGTAACATATTACAAAAGGGGCTAAAACAGACAAATGACTGGTGCCAAAGCCATGGACTACAACTAAATGCAAAAAAAAGTGCGTTAGCATCTCCTTTAGCAAAAAGGAAGTCCCTGCAAATCACAAAATTGACACCATACCCCAAAGCTCAAACCCAGTGGTGCAAGATTTGGAAACAGAGGTTGACAGCAGTCTAAATTTCAATCACCATTTGTCCACAGTGGTATGGAAAGCCTTCTACATTGCACATCTCATAAGTAAGGGCATCGCATCCAAGATTAAGGGTGTTATAACTCCTCTGTACTCAACGCTCATTAGACCTTTATTTATTAACATTTGTTAACCGGGAAAGTGACTAGGACAGAGCCTGTTTTCAGGGGAGGCCCGGGGAGAAATGCTCCAGACGCATGTCTGGAATGTGGGAGGAAACCAGAGTACCTGGAGGAAACCCATGCGAACGCAGGGTGGACATGCAGACTCCACACAGAAGGCACCCCAGCCGAGAATCGAATTGGAGAACCTGTTGCTGTGAGGCAACAACGTTAACAGCTGCACCACCCTAATAGTACTAATGGAGTACGTTGCTGCCTTTTGCATGTACCTCACCAGACACCTGAAGCAGCTGCAGAAGCCACAGAAGTTTTTCACCAAGAAAATTTGGGGCCTCCAAAACATTACCTGCATGGAAAAACCTGAAAGTCTTGTCACTGTACTGCGTGTCATACTTAGTGCTGAGAGGCAACTTGTGCCCGGCCAACAGAGCAGTCTCTGATCCTGCCCTAATGGGAATGCTGCACATCCGCAAGTCAAAGGAGACAAGAGTCACTCACTCCAGGGGTCTCAACCTAGCCTGTGACATTAACAGAATATGTTGGAGAAACAGATGCATCTTCCAGAGATAGCTGCTCCTCTGGAATAAACTCCCAGTTCACGTTAAGCAGAGCTCCTCAATGACTTTATTCAGATGCAAAATAGACAATTGGATGGGAGACTGTAAATTCACCTTGGGGTTGGCACCTATGTCCCTCATGGACAGGGGCAGTTCATGCTGATCATAGACTCGCTCTGCAAATAATGACCATCTAACCGAGGTCAGTTAGGGAACATGGGTATAACATGGCTAGGCTTGTAAAGGCCCTAGGGCCATTAGCTTAGTAACCTTCTATGAACCTGTGAACCTCAAGTTCTACAGTCTTTACACACACTAGAAGTTCTAGAACCAATGTCTGTAATTCAAAATGGCAAAGACTTTTTATTCCAGAATTTTTCCAATACCATAGAAAGTAGTCTTGGAGTCAAAGTACTAGATCTTTCTTTTCTAAACCTGTATGTGAAACCACCAGATTAAAAATGACCCTATAGAACATGTTACCCCTAATTCCTCCCATAAGTTGCATGGTAACATTAGATTTCAAAGATGCTTATTATTATAGTCTTAGTCACAGTCTTCAGGAAATTTCTGAGGTTCTCCGTCTCATAGGATTATTCCCTTTGTGATGCTTCTCGTCAAAAGGCCTTTCTAGCAGAAGAGAAAGTGGGTCACATTATCATTTTGCATTACCCTTTGGATTACAGTTCCAGGGTGTTTACAAAATATCTAGCTCCAGTCATACCTCATTGCAGACTGAATACCATTCATATATTTCCTTAGTTAGATGACTTTTTCTTTGTAAAGTCTTTTTCCAGGTGTCAAGACTTATTAACCTGTGATGTGAAGTTGCTCCATCTCTTTGTTCATTCTTACTGATGGGTTCGGAACCGATCCCTCGCCTCCGAGTCGGCCTACTACAAAGCTCGAGGTCTTCAAATAGCTTGAGGCCAAGTCCCTGTCCCATGATGCAACTAGAGTTATCCCAGATCTAGTTTGCCGCTGCAACAGATCGGAGGTTCTCACTAGCTTGGGCCAGTAAAACCTTACTTTTACAAATATTTTCTTATAATATTGATAACTTTGACTAGATAGTAGTTTTAGATACTTTTATAAGCTCTTATAGCTGAATAGTGTATTTCCCTGTCCCTTGGTGTGCTTTCTGATAAATTTCTAGTTGGCCTCTTTTTTTTTTTTTCTAGGCCTAGTTTAAAGAGTGCTTTATCAGTGACCTTTCTATCACTGTTATCTTATTCTTATACTTGAGTGACCTTTTGTTACAGTTTAAAAACTTTAGATAAGGTTTATTTTTTTATTTAGAGTGTGCTTAGTTTAGAATATTTAGATAAGGTTTAGTGTGTGTGAAATAGCAGCTATCTTTATCACTATAGTTGTAGTCTGCTTAGCATTTATTATTGTGTGCTTTTAGACAGAGTTTTCTCTCACAATATTTTATCTGTGTCTAGATAAGTACTTGTTGTGTCTGTGTGACTTTAACCTGTATTTTTCTAAAGGTTTTTGACTATGTTACTGTTCAATTTGACAGTAATCTTGTTTAATTCTTTGTTTGGTACAATATGGCTGACCAAGAAAAACACCCTAAGTAAGGATTTAAAAAATGCCCCAAATGTGGCCAAAAATGTCTGTCACTGACAGCCATGTCAACTGTGTGTATTGCTTAGGAGCATTACATTTACAAGATAGCTGCTCCATATGCCATTCTTTCTCTTCCAGGGTTCTCCAGGAGAGAAAGAGGACGTTGATAGAGGTTTGCTTAAACCCTCTTACCAAGAAGCTTTGAGTGACCAAGATGGTTCCAGCAAGTCCTCAAAGTCTTCTAAGACAAAAAAAATACAAAAAGTCTTCAACGTCGGCTCCACAGACATCGGAGCCGACTGTCTTATCTTTTCGGAGCCGGTCCCCAGTCCTGGAACCGGTATCCAAAATACCCAAGTCTCTTTTATTACAGTTGGTACCACCTTCAGTCCATTCATCTCAGTCTTCTATTAGCCTTTCTGATCTGGATGTGGATCATGTGGTGCAGAAGCTGTTACAGGCACCGGCCTTTGCAAAATTTTTATCGGCTCTGACCCAATGGCTTCGGAGCCGAAGACCCTTATGCCAGCTACAACTCTTCCTCCTCTGAGCCATACTGGTCCTTCGGAGCTGGAGGAATCGGACTTGTTGATTGTGGAGCCTTTGGAGCTGGAGGAGTCGTACTTGTTGATTGTGGAGCCTTCAGAGCTGACGCCTGCTCCAGTGTCCTCTGCTCCATTTACTCTGACGTCTTCGGTGCCGATCAAGAACTATAGGAGCTGAAACTCTTTGGTCATGTCTGGGGAGGATAGTCGGACCGACTTAACGGTTCCAACTTTGCCTCTCAGGGCTTCGGCTCGGATGAGCTCGGCTCCTACCTTGGACTTGGAGCCCACTGTCCCGGGGCCGGGAGTATCAACGGTTTTCTCAGATCCGTCAGTCCCTTTGCATCGGAGCAGGGGTGCCTTCGAAGCCATGAGGAGAGTTATGTATCCTAAGACATCCTCATCCTCCGGTCTAGCTTCTTCCTTCCCTAAAGCGCATGTGTCTGCTTCCGCTTCACAGATCCTGGCCAAGCGTAGAGACCCAGAGCCTCAGGAAGCCCCATTGGGTGGCCCATGCTCTTCCAAGACCTCAGCAGAAGCTCCCACTGATGAAGTTCCCAGGAAGAGAGTTTATAAGAGAAAACCTCTAGACTCCTCACAAGAGTCCCTGACATCTGATACTGACTTGGATGATTCAGAAGGGTCCCCACGACCCCCTTCTGAGGATATCTCACTTGCTCAGATACTAGAAATCCTTAGGCAGAGGGATGATTGGTAGTCCAAAAACCCTACTGAAGATGAGTCGGTTCTCCTGAAGGCTTTTGGGTCTCAGCCCTCCACCTCTTGGTTGTCGCTGCCCTTCGATGAGCTGATGCAGCTGGTCTCACGAAGGGAGTGGGAGTCACCGGATGCCATGGAGCCTGTCCCTAGGAGGCCTAATAAATTTATCTCTACTCTCCAAGACAAATGCTTTCTGACCAAGGGTGTGCCAGTTGATGCCATGGTGATGGCAGCAGCCACCAAAAAGGAAATTTCAGAAACTTCCACTTCTATCCATCCTCCTAACAGAGATTCCAGGATCATGGATAGATATGGGAAACGCACTTATAGTTCAGCGACTTTTGCACTCCGCTCGCTCAACTACCTAACCCATTTCACGAGACTGTAAAGAGATCTCCTTAAAGAGCTGGGAGATACTCTTCAGAGTACAGTAGCTGCAAGAGCTTCAGACAAAGTTGCCTCCCAGTTTGCTACCCTCAATTCCATTGTTAACTCGCCCATGTGCCTCATTTCGTATGCAGCTGATGGAACGAGCAGGGCAGCGGGTACAGGAATTGCTCTTAGGAGACACTCCCGGATGCCCTTGTGTTCCTTCGTGGAGTCCCTCAAGTCATCCTTTGTGAATACCCCTTTTGATGGCTCATCCCTTTTCAGGCCTGAAGTTAAGGAAACTGACCAGGTGTGAGCAGGAAGGAAAGACTCTGTCTGCCATTAAAGTCCATTTTTCCACCCCTACCAGCCCCTACCCCAGGGGTCAAATGGGAGGGAAAATGCGGTTCTGAAAAAGCCAAGGAGCCTTTCAGGACACACATGGTGAACCCCCCTCCAGGGGCAGAGGAGGGGACAATAATGGAAGATGCCGCCCTCATGGCAGAGGGGATCCGCAAAACCAGGGCGAAAGAGATCACTTCTTTGGGAAGCCCTACCAGCGCTCCTGAAAGGAGGCCCGACTGCCCTACTCTGGAGGCAGTTGGGGGTCGCTTATCTTTGTACCCAGACAACTGGCTCAAAATAACAAACGGCAACTCGGTGCAAAGCATCATTTCCAGAGGATACTTCATTCCTTTCACCACATCCTCTCCACCAACAAGAAAAATCCCAGATGTTCCACCCAGTTACAGGCAACAAGCAACAGTAGAGGTCCAAACATTGCTAATAAAAAGAATCATCCAACCAGTCCCAGCAGACCAGACAGGATCCGGAACTTACTCAAGATTCTTTTTAGTTCCAAAAAAGACAGGGGACTGGAGACCTATATTGGACCTCAGCAGGCTAAACATATCTGTCAAAAAAAGAGAAGTTTCGGATGGTCATGCTTCAGTCGATACGTCCCTTCTTGGGGAAAAACAATTGTATGTGCTCAATAGATCTCCAGGATGCTTACTACCACATAAAAATGGCCAGACCATCCAGGGATCATCTGCACTTCCGGCTGGGAGCCAATCATTACCAGTTTTGAGCCCTGACCTTTGGTCTCACTACAGCCCCCGGAGTGTTCAAATGTATGGCAGTGGTCACGGCTCACCTGAGATGTTTAGGATTCCAGGTGTTTCCATACCTAGACGATTGGCTTCTCACCACCACCACCAGGCATCAACTCATTCAAGCCAGGGACTCCACTCTGTCACTCTGCAGCCAGCTGGGCATTACAATAAACTCAGAAAAATCTGCCTTGTTGCCATCACAACATACCGTTTTTATCTGAGCAGAACTTGACACCACCACCACCATGCTAAGACTTCCAGTAGAAAGAGTCTTACTGCTCCGTCAGCAGGCCCGCATTTTGATATCCAAAAACAAGGCTCCAGCATCAGAAGTTCTAAAGTTGTTAGGTATGATGGCAGCTGCAATTCTGGCCATACCACTGGGTCATATGCACATGCGGATACTGCAGTGGCTGTTCACTCAATGGTCTTACCAAGAGCTTCCCTGTCTCACCTGGTAATCGCAAACTCCTGCAAAAAGGATCTGTAGTGGTGGTTGACCTCACTTTATGTCATGATAGGACGTCCCTTTGTTTTACCCCACCAGCAGCCACAGATGTTTCCCTGATAGTGTAGGGGGGCATTTTCAGGGATGGATAGCCCAAGGTACATGGACTGATCAAGAGACACATCTGCATATCAATGTCTTAGAGATGAGAGCATTACTTTTGGCATTGCAGTACTTCCAGGACTCTCTTCCACTGGGTACGTTTGCGATTCAGACAGACAACATGTCAGTGGTCTGGTACTTGAACAAACAAGGAGGAACCAGGTCATATCCCCTTTATCACGATGCCCTATGAGTATGGCAGTGGGCTATATCCACCCAGCGCTTTCTGTTAGCAGCGCACATCCCGGGGAAATCCAACGTGATAGCAGACAAGCTGAGCAGAGCAATTTTGTTGCCCCATGAGTGGTCCCTCAAGAAAGAAATAGCGGACAGGATATTCCGCAGGTGGGGCTAGCCTTGCTGCAGCCTTTTGGCAGTCCCATGAACACGAAATGCAGAAGCTACTTTGCCCTGATTCCCCCTCTGGGAGAAGCCCCAAGGGACACGCTCGTTCATGATTGGCCTCCGGGTCTCCTCTATGCATTTCCACCAATTCTGTTGATACCCAAGATTCTACAGAAAGCAAAAACTCTGGGAAGGACCATCATTCTTATAGCCCGTCATTGGCCTCATCAGATTTGGTTCCCCTTCCTTCGACTTCATCTTTTGGAGGACCCTTGGATTCTGGACCCAGTTTCAGACCTTCTGATGCACTCGTCTGGGGAACTTCATCCCTCTATGCAGTCCCTGAAGCTGACAGCTTGGCTGCTCCAATTCCCATCATAGCCAGGTTCCATAACCTTTCTAGTGAGACTAAGCAAATTCTCTTATCCTCTCATAAATACTCTATGAGGAAGCTATACCTTAGCAAATGGAAACAATTTTCTATATGGGCCTCTAAAAACAATATTGATCCTTACAAAGCCCCTATGGCCTCCATTTTACAATTCTTGACCATAATTTTCAACAAAGGAGCTGCAGCAGCAACTGTTCGGGTTCAACTTGCTGCCATTTTTAATTTTCATCTTGGATTCGAAGGATTGAATATTATGTCACACAAATTATCCAAAGCCTTTCTCAAAGGGACCTTTCATCTCAGACCACCTGTGAAATCTCCCTATTCCCCATGGAATCTAAATTTTATGCTTTCCTGCATTATTCTTCCTCCATTTGAACCATCTTCATGTGACCTCAAATTTTTGTCATGGAAGACTATCTTTTTAGTAGCTATTACTTCTGCCCGCAGAGTGTCAGAGCTTCAAGCCTTGTCCATTAAACCTCCTTAATTGATTTTCCATGCTGACAGAGTCTCACTTTGAACAAACCCCTCCTTTTTGCCTAAGGTTTGCACTGTATCTTAACTAAATTATTGATTTGCCAGTTTTCTTCCCCAACCACTACAACAATCTAGAATACATGCTGCACAAACTTGATGTTCACAGACAACTCAGATTTTACTTGGATAGAACAAATGATTTTAGGAAATCGGAACAGCTTTTTGTTTCCTTTACAGACTCTAGGAAAGGTATGCCAATGGCTAAAACAACTCTGTCTAAATGGTTATCTTGATTGTATCACATTTGCTTATTCAGCTGCCAATATGCCCTTGCAACATAAAATTAAAGCTCACTCAACCAGAGCAGTTTCTACATCCTCCACCTTTTCTGCCAGACTTCCTTGATAACATTTGTGCAGCAGCCACTTGGTCAAGACCTCATACCTTTATCACTCATTGCAAAGTTGACAGGGCCTCCTTTGGATTCACTGTCCTGAAAAATATACTCCCATGAGCCACCCTAGATAGATGATGCTTGCGACGCTACCCATCAGTAAGAATGAACGGAGAGATAGAACAACTTTACATAAAGATGTTATGTACTTACCATAATGTTCCATGTGAGTTGTTCATCTCGCCTTTATTCTTATGTCCCTCCTTCCTACCCCCTCCTGGGCTTTTAGAAGACCGAGATGCTGGATCCTTCTTGGTTACTCAACCCTTTTATACTTTCTCTTATGGAGTGATAGTATGACATATGGTGTTATTATACGCAGCAAACAAGATCTGAGGTAACTCTAGGTGCATCATGGGATAGGGACTTGGCCTCGAGCTATATTGAAGACCTTGAGCTTTGTAGTAGGCTGACTCAGAGCCGAGGGATCGGCTCCGAACCCATCGGTAAGAATGAAGGCGAGATGAACAACTCGCATAGAACGTTATGGTAAGTACATAACTTTATATGTCTCTCCTGACCAATCTGGGCTTCCAGATAAATGTTTCAAAGTCCTCCTTGAATCCATCTCACAGGATTTTTGCCTTTGTGATTCTTCTCATCAAAAGGCCTTTCTAACAGAAAAGAAGGTGATTTTTTTACTTTCCCAAGTTTCTTCAATCAGTGTCAGACTTCTGCAAGAGAATTTCTCTGTATACTGTGTGTTATGGCTTCTATGATTCCTCTAGCAGAGTTACACATGAGAAAGATGCAGTGTTTTGTGAAAAACAGATGGACACAGGATTTACATCCGCATGACATCAAAATCCAGTTGTGGGCTTTCCATAAATGGTCCTACATTGGTAGAGACAACAAATTCAGCTGAATCCTGGTCTCCCTTTCTCTCCTCAGACCTCAAACCAGTGTATTAACACAGATGCGTCAGAGTGGGGAATGGTTTTCATGAGGTAAAGGTACAAGACCTTTGGAGATATTCATTCATACTAAAGTACATAAATATAAACATGTTGGCTGTGGTCCATGCCTTGAAATCTCTTTATCACCTTCTTGTTACCAAGACCTTTACAAGTGATTACAGACAGTACCATAGTCATGTGCATAAATTAGCAGGGAGAAACATGGTTGTACCCATATGCAGGCTGGTTGTGATGGCTTGGGAGGTAGCACTACAGAATTTCTTAACCTGCCAAGAATCTTGTATTCCTTCAGAGCAAAACATAAGAGGCAGACAAGCTGAGCAGGACCAGGCAGACTCTCATGAATGGAAAGCAAATGAGGGGGTCTTCCAGGAACTGATTCAGTTGTCGGGAACACCTCAAATAGGTCTGTTCACATCCTTTCAAAACAAACTAAACAGATTCTGCACCAGGGCTCCTTTATGCTTTCCACACAGTCTCAATCAACTTCAAATGGCTATCTGGATGTTTCAGTTCTAATAACTTTTCGGCACTTATTTCATGATGATTTTCTGCAGGTACTAAAGGAGGTAAGAAAACCTGCTAATAAAACTGGATTGGCAAGTGCAAATGATTTTCTAGTTGGTGCATAGTCATTAACAAGGGATTTTGTATCACTGGTGCTCAGATGTTTGTGAGAGTTGGTTTCCTCTGACCTCTTAGTCCTCTGTAAAGGTTCCTCTTGTGACCATTTCAGCATGTCTACTTGTGGATCCTACTTTTTTCTTCTGTGTTTTTGGTAAAACAGTTTCTGAAAATTTGTGTTGAAAAAGTTGACTATCACCTTTTAAACTTGCTCTTCAGGCTGATTTAAGGATGTCCTGACAAAAATCACTGTTTCATTATTCCTGACATATGGGTTGTCACCATTGATATCCATCTGAGGTACCAAAGCTGTACCTTCCCTAGGTCGTACATCCAACACATGACTTTAGCTTGTATGCATTGTGTATATAGACAGATTTACGACCGTGGATCCCTAGACTATCTCATCACTATCCCAAACTCAGGTCATGCATTTGTCAGACTGTTTGCTGTTTGGTCATTGGTACCTTTGCTGTGATTTGCTTGGCTGTTTAGATATCTGCCCTGTTGGAGAACCTCCCTTTTTATCTTACACTATTTTGTTGAAAGTTGTTGGATAACAGGAAGGATAAGTCTGAGAACCGTAGGCAGATTCCATCCAAAGACGTGCATATAACATGTCTCTTTTGCTTAGGCCCAGAACACATTCACAAATCTTGCTCAGTCTGTCAATCGTTTATTTGTTCCCCAAACCCAGAGGTATTCCCCCAAACCCTTAGGTCAAGGCTTTCTACTCTCAACACCTTTCTAGAGACGCAGTATCTTAAGCACTTGGTCCAGTCCAAGATGGCTGACTCCACATCCTCTGACTTCCCTCTGCCAACAAAGAAGAGGCTTCGAATTGGATCTGCAGTCAAATATTTCTGACTCCAACGTGCCAGCTGAGGTTTCAGAACCTGCAGTATGTCTAGACTACTACTCAGTTTCTCACTACTGACATGCTGTCAGAGGCTGGTATGGTTCCTGAGGCCTTGCAGACTGCAGATACATCCGGGGAACTGTGATTCGTTATTTCTGAGGGACCTCACAGCATCCCTCAAATTGTAGTTAGGGAAGAGATTCCAAGCTCTCTGATAAACGTCAGACAGGGTTCTGAACCTCCATGTCTCATCCCAGCAGATGTCATGCCTAAAAAGAAAAAACAGAACGCTAGACATGGGCCTCTCCCTTAGCAGTTGGGGGAAAGGAGTGATCAGACTTCTCATAGGGGTTGTTCTTGCCTTTGAAAACTGTAACCATCATTGCTCTGACATCTGCAAGAAGTGTATCTGAGTTGGCAAGCTCTCATGGTGGGGTAAATCTTACCTCATATTCCAGAGAGATAGTTTCACATTAAGAAGATACCCTTTTTATGCCCAGAGTGGTTTCAGAGTTTACTTTGAGTCAGGCCTTCAATTTGCCAGTTTTCTACCCAAAATCTAAAAAACAGGTAGAAAGGATTCTACATACTGTGTGCCTAGACTGCTCAGTTACTATCTTGACAGAACTATGTTCATTACAAAAGCTGATCATCTGTTTAGTCATTATCAAGAGACAAAAGGGAAATCCTGTGTCTTAACAGACAGTTTCCATGTAATTGACCTTAGCTGTTGCTTTTTTTTTTTTTTTACAAAGCATTACAAACTGGATTCCTTTTCCAAGATTCAGGTCAGCTTGTGCTAAGACCATTCTCCTTGGGCTCCTGGATCTGTACCTTTCCTCCTCAGAGGTTATCTAGTTTTTGGTAATCAACCCATGTAACTTAAAAGCTACTGCAGCCATGGAGGTATGAACATAGTACAGTTGTGCAAGTTGCATTTACCTGTAACAGTAGATATACAATTCCTCACAACTGCTGTAGCCACGCCAACCCTTCACCCCCCCCCCCACTCTTGTATATAATTGTAGTTGGAATATAAAGTAGGTTTCTTTATGTTTCAGCTTTATATATTTCTTTGTTGTTATTGTTTTATTGGTTCAGGATTGTTGGGCTCTTTCTGTCTCTCTTTGTCTCTTTCTGTGTGCAAGAAAGTCCAGAAGAAATCTTCACTCTGACTGTTAATTTCCCCCTTTGGGGCTAGCCAGTCAGCAGTCAGAGTGAAGGTGTGTGTGTGTGTGTGTGTGTGTGTTGGGGGCAAGCTTCATGAAGCTAGCCAGTTGTCATTACCGGTGCAGGGAAACAACCCATATAGCCTAAAGGTTACTGAAGCTGTGAGGAATTTGAACATCTATTACAACTTACACAACTGTATTTTTTCGATCCAAACCATTTCCAAACAATACAAACTTTCATATGTTCCAGGGCAGGAACTGTGTTTGCTATAACCATTCTGTAGGGTATCTTGCAGTCTGGCTGTGACTTTCAGGCCACCTGCCTATCAGCATTAATTTTGGGAATTCTCATGCCTGCTGCAACAGTTGTCTAAATGATGAACCCAATACAGTTGTGTAAGAACTTAATTTACTAGTAAGTATTCAAGTAGATCATGGCTGCAGTACTATTCTCTAACCCTCCCCGTATTCTGTGTATGGGCATCCTGGGCTTATGTGGGGTACTCCATCTTTGTTACCCACCCTTTCTCTCCTTTTACAAGGCTTTAGGCCTGCATAAGTGTGAACCGATTTGAGGAACCCTTTTCAATTTCCATGTTCTCAGGTTGGAGTTTGAGGGTTTCTTTTTCCCTAAGGGTTAAGTTAGGGCGCTTTTCCCTACCTTTCATGTTAAATGCTTTTTAGTTTTTTTTAGACAAGAAAAGACTAAAATGTTGGGAGCAGACATTGTTCTTGTATTGGGAATGTCAAGATGTACCTGGTGAATGAATGCATGCCTCACTTAAAGAGGAGAGGGTACTGAGCTCTGGAAGTTTGGCCTTCTGTGGTACAAGCCCTATTAGTCAAGATTTACTACAACAGTGATATTCAAACTTCTACTGTTATGATTAAATTCTGGTACAACTGTCCCTTCTCACAGTGCCTTTTGCAAAGGCAGTCCAAGCTAACATTTTTAGTTTCACATATTTCATCAGATACATTTTTTTCACCTTCCAAATCTCCTTTACAGCCTTAAATTTTCCATTACTTGTTCCGCCATTCCAATTAAATGTCCCATCTGCTGCAGCTGGTTTACTGTTTGGCAGCTTTGTTTCAAATCTCATACAGTTATTGTAGCATTTCACTGGCTGACCAACTAGTCATGGGTACTTGACTGTTGATCTATGAGTATCTTAAGAAGCCTAGCCTTAACATTCCCTTGGTAGTTTTTAGCTCTTATGTTTTGTGAATAACCTAAAGGTAGACAGAACAAAGATATTTTGGGACATTTGCTTGTTGATTCTTTCCATAAGGGACATGGGTGCTAAGGTTCATAGGTAGGTACCAGGCTGTTGGCCCTAGGGCCTATATAAGCCTAGACAAAAAGGTACCCTGGCTTTCGCCACCCAAGAAAATTATTTTCCTGTGCCCTTGTCAAGCAGAGCCACAGAAGTGATCCCCGGGGTGATTTTCCTATCTTCCATCCAATCAAGATTTTTCTTGAAGAGTGCTAATGAGGAGCTTTGTTTGATATAGATAGTTTGTTCCAGAGTGTGGGAAGTCTGTGGGACATAAATCTATCCCTCCTTCTGTTCTGTTTATTGTGGTGACATGGTTTAGATCCATAGAGCATGTAGCTCGGAGAGATTGGGATTTCTTTAAGTGGAGCATGCCCAACAACTCTGGGTTTGACATAGCTTTGTATGTTAGACAGCGATCACCTCTGAGTAGGAGAGTAAAGCTGGAGTTTTTTGGGATGGTCTGCGTAGGGCATCTGTTTGAGGCCAGTAATCCTCTTTGTGAGGTATTTCTGTGGCCTTTCTAGTTGCTGTAGATGTCTTGTGAGGTACATACTAAAAGGGGTGTTGTGTACACTATAATGGGTCTAATGAGTGACGAGTAGAGGGGAATAATCACCTCTTTTTTTTTCTGGATGAGAAACCTTTATGATGAGGTGTGCCACGTAGAAGGATTTCCTGACTACTGTGGCGATGTGATTATCAAAGGAGAGACTACTGTCCACCTGTGTCCCAAGGTCTCTTATCACACTTTCGGTGTTAAGTAGACTACCGCCTATATGGTAGTTCATGGGTACAGAGTTTTTACAAAAAGGGATGACAATACACTTTTTAGCATTGAGCTTGAGACCATGGCTTTGACACCAGGCATTTGTCTCAGTGAGGCCCTTTTGTAGGATGTCCACATCATTAGGAATTTCGATTATGGCTCCTAGTTTGCAGTCATCTGCAAACTTCTTCTATGTTAGCCTGTACTTCTGAGAAGTAGTTACCAAACAGGAGAGGACCCAGGGTTCTGCCAGTGAGCCAGTTGGCAACCCATTTAGTGACATAGGGATTTATACCTAGTTTAGTGCGTTTTCTATAATTCCAGAGTGGGGGATGGTGTTGAAAGCCTTGGCGAGGTCTAGATAGGCTGTGTGAACCACCTTACCCTCATCTACGGCTTTGGTGACTGCTTCAAAGAAATCTATCAGGTTTAGGAGACATGATCTGCCTTTTACAAACCGAACTGGGTGGGGTCCAGAGTTTGGAGATTATCAATGTCATTGTTTAGAAGTTCCAATATGATACGTTCCATAGCCTTGCAGACCAGGCTCGTCACCCTAATGGGGCTGTAGTTCCCGGGGTCTGTGGTGTCTCCCCTTTGTGGAGTGGGATAACCATCACTGGGCGCCATTCAGTGGGCACAAAGCCTGAGGTGAAGCTATGCTTGAACATGGCACTTAGGTGGGGTGCCAGTTCATTCTGTAGTTCGTGTAGAACACAGCCTGGGATGTTGTCAGGTACCATTGATGCTGTGTTCTTGGCTTTGGAGAGTGTGGTTTTTACCTGTGCAGCCGTGATTACACGAACTTTGCATTCTTCCGGCATAGAGATGGGCCCTTTAGGGGGTGAGGGGGGGGGGTAAAGTTAGCACTGAACCTATCTACCAGGATGTTGGCAATATCAGTTGGTTCTGTATATTTAGTGCCATTGTGCTGTACTCAGAGCAGATCTGAGTGTTGCCATTGAGATTCTTGACATAGCTATAGAATGCTTTGTGGTTGTCTTTAGAATTAGTGGCGATTTTGTTTTCGTAGCTAGCGTTGGAGAATTTTATGAGGGATCTCAGCTTTTTACTGAGGCTGACCAGGGAGTTCCTCCAATCATGGGATTTTACTCTTTTTTTGCAACAGTTTCTTTCTTCTGTTGCAGAGTTTGTTTATGGCAGGGGACCACCAGATTGGCTTCCTTTTTTGGAGGATAGCATCTTGGTTCTGTTAGAGGTTGCATGATTCATGCACTCAGGTAAGTGCTTATAAAGTGCATTTGTGTAGGATTCAGCAGTCGTACCTCTATTGCCTGTCTGCATGGGTGTTGTGAAGTTTGCCACTTCTTTCTTAAGAAGCGTGAAGTTGGCTTTGGAGACATTTTTTACAGTGGTTTTCCCTAATGGGGGGTGGGAGAAGGGATGTGGATGTCTAGGGTGATTAGCTTGTGGTTGGATCTGACCAACGAGGAATTGACCTCTGGTGTGGAACACCGGTTGCCCATGTTGGTAATGACCAAGTCTAGGATATTGCTGCCCCTGGTGGGGGTGTGGATAAGTTGATCCAAGGTGTTGGAATTTATCAATTCCAGAAAACGTTGAGCAAAAGAGTTGGTACATGAATAGTTTTCCCAGTTAATGGCGGGGTAGTTGAAATCGCCCATTATTAGGGTGATAGATTGTACCCTAATATTTTCCAGTGTATCAGGAAATGGAGTGGGAATCCTGGGGCATGGTGGGGGATCTGTAGTAAGCTACAATTTGGATTGCGGTCTAGCCCAGAGTTAGTTGCACTTGGATAATCTCGGATGCATTATGCTGAGCAACTAGCCTGGAGGTGTGGCTATCCTTAATTAATATGGACACGCCTCCACCTTTAGTGTTTCGGTCCAGGTTAGGTGGCCGAAAGGTGTTGGTATGAATTATAGCCTGGTAATGCAGGGGTGCTCTCTGTAGCCTTGAACCAGGTCTCTTTCACTGCACATATGTCGATGTTCTTCATTTTAAGGAGTGCCTCGAGTGAGTGCATTTTGAGGTTTAGACTTTTACCATTGAGTAGCATTACCCTCAGATTTTGGTTGCTTGTACCTGTTACCGTGGTGAGTTTGTCATTTGAACCTTGCCTAAAAAGGCACTATAGGGGTGGCAGGAGCCTTAGCCAGTATCCAGAATCCCAAGGGCAACAGGTGCAGGTCATCTCTGGCAAAGCATCGTGGTCTGTCGATCATGTCATCCCAGGCAGACAGAGATGCTAGATCCCCTTAGAACGACACCAGTAGCTTAGCCAACTGTTGAAGTCAGTCATTTTGTCCTTGTATTGTGGTACCATTCTGGGTGATGGCAGGATGCTACTCAGGGCTAAGGTAATACCTGACTGGGCTACAAGATCGGACAGCTCCTTCATGTGTCTCTTCTTTTGTAGTCCAGGGAGGTACATTGCAGGTCATTCACACCAACATGGACAATGACAGAGTCATATTTGTACTTGTGGAGTGACCTGAGTACGTGCATTATGTGGCAGATCCTGGCAGTCAACAGGAAGCTGACAGTAACTTTCTCCTTGTTTAGCCTGGTGAGTGGAACATCAGTTTGCCTGACTATAGAGTCACTTATGACTAAAGTGTTGGGTACGTTGTTATGCCTTATGGGCTGTGGTTGAGTGGCACACTGAGTTTGTGGTCTATGTGTCATTTGGGTTGTGTTGGGGGGGGTGGAGGTTGTTTGCTTTTCTACTTTGGAGGTCCCTGTTGCTTGGGCAGATTTTTATTGAGAGCCTCCACGAATGTAGGTGTGTGTTTTGTGTTTCTATGTGTGTGTTTTGGTGGTGTAGGTTTTGAGGGACTGTGCGATGTGGTGAAAGTGTTTACCCTCTCCTCTTGACTGTCTAGTCCAGTCTTTGGTAAAGAGAGCTTTGCTTCCAGTTTGGCTGTATAAGTGCATCTCTCACAGGTTGTAGTGTTGGGTGGTAGGAAGAGTGGGTTGTCTGTGTACATGAGGCAATTGCTGCATTGCCCCAAGATGCCCAGATTCATCAGATAGACAGGAGAAAACACTGGGAGCTGACCCTTAGACATGCCTGGATATATGCTTATTTATTAAGTACTAAAGCCTGTTTTCCTCTAGACAAGTGAGGAAAGTTGAGTGCTGTAGTAATTTTTAGCTTATTTAGTGCTTATAATGAGTTCTGAGCAAGTGTTGAGCTCAAAGAAACAGATGTGAGTGCTAAAACTAAAAAACTGGCTAGTTCTTAGGGAAAATTTGAAGAGCAGAATTTATGGTGCCGGGAATAGTTTAACCCTAGCTAAGCTTAGAAGCTTACAAACAGTCCTGGATCCAGCAAATCTGTATCTGGACTAGACTACTTACTGGAAAGGCAGGAAACAAGCTTAGAAAAATTTGTTTTGTAAAGTGGAAAGGGAGTAACGTGGAGCGGAAGATAACTCAAGGTTAAGAACTAAGTGGGTTGGCCTTTTCAGATATTCTCCCTGTATTAAGTAGAATGAGGTAATGACACTAAACTGGGAGGAGTGTCCCAGATCAAATTTACAGTAGGGGCGGGCACCTGCAAAGCCACTAAATATAAGAGCAGGATACCAATGGAGAGGGAGTGTGGGAGATAAAAATCAGAACAAACAAACCCAAAAACAGGTGCTTAGCAAATGTAGAAAATTTCCAGTTAATACCTCACACACAGTGAAACTAGCTAGAAAAGTATGCAGCAGACAATAAAAGTGCTATAAATAACTCGTAAAAATAAGCAAAAAACAGGATACTTAATGTTATATATCGCAGATCAGGGTTTGCTCAGTGCCCTTCCTCCGATTAGCTCAGTGTGAAATGGCAGAAACATTCACAAGTTAACTTCTTAAGTAACAGAAAGTTGAAACCTGAAACAACTTTAAAAAAAGCTCAAAAGAACCAATGAGGTGCTTACTCCAAGCCGTAGTCCAGGTAACGCCAATCAGCCATTGACCATAAACACTCCCCATTCACTGAAATGCAAGAATTGCTTTGACAAAACTAAGATGGCCTGGAACATGTGCTCAGACACATAGCCTCTACAAACAAACAACTAGGCCCAAAACACAAGCCTGAAGATGGACAATGCTACAACTACCCACACTACTTGGGTAGAAATAATACTGCAGAAGTGTTTATCACAGCAGAAAAGCAGCAGTGAGCCTTTAAATGAAAGTTTTAAACAGATAAAGGAGCAAGGAGACTCTAGAGAATGCTTTTAACTGCAAACAAATAAGTTATATGAGACGCTCCTTGGCAGGAAATCAGAACAAACAAACCGAAACAGGTGCTTAACAAATGTAGAAAATTTCCAGTTAATACCTCACACACAGTGAAACTAGCTAGAAAAGTATGCTGCAGACAATAAAAGTGCTATAAATAACTCGTAAAAATAAGCAAAAAGCAGGATACTTAATGTTATATACGCAGATCAGGGTTTGCTTAGTGCCCTTCCTCCTATTAGCTCATTGTGAAAAGCAGGGTGTGAATTTGCAAATTCCCATGCAATCCTCCAAGTTTCATTTGAAGGTTAAGAAAAGTGCTTTGCTTTATCCAGAGTAGAAGACAGTTGCTTAGGAACAGTATCCTGTGCGGTAGATGTCTGTCCCTCCAACAAGTCCTATTTATGATGCAAAAAAATTGAGATCCTTGATCCGGGTTTTGTGCTATCATTGGACTTGTGAATGTTAAGTCTGTTGAGACTCTGTGCAAGCAGCACAGAGGTCACTTCTTAATAGTCTGTGTTTTAGTGAGAAGGATAAAGCTTTTAGATGGTCTGCATAGTTTTATGGTTTATGCCCTTTACTTTTTTATTGAGAAAACATTGTGGTCATTCCAGTTGTGCTTGGACAAGTACATACTGAAAGAATCATTATATTCAGTGATCAGCCTAATGAGAGCTAAGTACAGTGGAATGATTACATCCTTGGAACTGGGAACCATACCTTTAGATATAAGCTGTGCAATGAAAAATTAATTTCATACAATAGAAGACCAATGACAGGCATGATCATAAAAGAAAGTAGGAGAGTGGCAGTGAATTGAGAAAGATGGCAACAACATGATTTCATTTCAAAAATTAAAGGGTGGGGGTAATAATGATCAAGAAGAGTGGCCCAAGGATTGAACCCTGGGGCACACCACTAGTGTCAGATCGTTTAGAGGGGTTAGAGATGCCCACCCAAATTTCCTGGGATCTATTTGTGAGTTAGTTTGCTGTCCATTGAATTACATAAAGGTTTTTATTTAACTGGAAGAGTTTGTCTACTACCCTCCTTACACATACATATGCACATTCTGGGATGAAGATCAGGACATTTGAGGGACCATTAATTTAACCTAACCATGGACCTTTACTACTACTACTGCTCCTGCTGTAAGGCCATGTAGTCTCATAGGTTCACAGGTTGGTACTAGGCTATTGTACAAGCCTAGCCATATCAATTCCCTAGCTATTTCTTCCCACAATATTTACTTCCCTGGACCTGTATTCAAATCATACCTTCATCCATATTGTCAAGTACCAAGAGTATTAGAGAGTTCACAAGATTCTTAGATCTGTTTTTTTTTCCTCTCATCAAAGGCTCTGATACATCTATACATATCCTTACTTGGTCAGTTTTCCTCATTCAAGCCTCCACATAGGAGGAGCCGTGACCGTGGCTTTCGTTTATACTATACAATGTAGGTATTTTCGTAAACTACCAAAAACTGAGCCAAAACTCTTCCCAGAATATCTTTGTCATGGTATTCTTGGATACCAGGGGGCAAATGATACTGTGTCCCTCAATGGAAGACCTGCCCTTTAAATTCCTTTTTGAAGGTAGTAGCATGGTCCAGTTTGACAGAAGTAGAAATGCTCAAAGTTCGATACATTTTCATCTCCATAGTATAGAAAGATGGGGTTCTGACTGTGACCCAAGTAACTGTTGTTCGGTTAGCATCTCGGGCATTGAAGGAGCTGGGTAAGGGAGGGAATGAGCAGCAGATGCTGGCTTCCCCATTCAGGGGAGAGAGTGGTGGTTCAGCCCACTGCAGAGCTGGATTCTACAGTCGAACGATATATGGCATTTAGTGTATTGACCAGGGTTGCGGGCTTGGATCGAATGGGCCTTGTTCATGAAATAAACTACTACTGTTCAATTAAAAGTATACTGGAACTTAGAAAATTGCCACATTGTTTACATGACTAATTTTATTTTATTTTATTCTACGTCTATGTACTTAATAAAGGATTTTCGACTGGAAACAGACTGCCTGCCTTGCTTGGATTACTTTTGAATACTTAGTAATTCTGTACAATATTCCAAATTATATATTTTTTATTATTTTTTTGACTTAAGATGAGTTTAAGTTCACTACTTCTACTACTATTGTCTGATCTGATTAATATACAGTGATTGACTAGATGTATATGGTCTGAAAATCTTCCACACAGAAGTTTCTTACACTGTTTTGTTTTTGGACCGACTATACTTGTTTACTGGGTTGTTTGAGACTGCGGGGATACAACGGAGATGACTTTTTTTTTTTTTTTTTTTACATATAGATATTCCAGTGCATCTAAAGATATTTCACCATTAATATGCATATTATATACAATAGAATTAACTTCTGTCATTGTCAGAACATCTTTCCTTAGAATTTGCATATAATCATCTGCTGCTAACATAGTAAACATTTCTGTATTATAATGTTTTGCATCTAGAACAACCACGCCCCTTCCTTTATCATCATTTTTAATTATAATATCAGTATTAATCAATGACTGTATGATTTCATTCTATTCTTTCTTCCTTTATCATCATTTTTAATTATAATATCAGTATTAATCAATGACTGTATGATTTCATTCTATTCTTTGGTCAAATTGTAATTTTTTTTTTCTTTTCACTCTTAAACCATAAATCATTTTCTACAGACATTTCAAATGCTGAGATGACAGGATTATTTATGAGTATATAAGTGCTTGATGATTTATTAACTAACATTTGATGAGTCTTGTTTGTTCCATATAATAATTTTACATTCAGTTTCCTTATACAAAGTCTAAATTCCAAAGGGACTTGTGAAATGTAAAGAGAGTCTGCTGGAACAAAGGTTAAACCCTTGTTTAAGAAAGTATACTCATGTTCAGTTAACTGATGTTGAGATAAATTAAAAACTGTACCATTCGCTTTTGTTTTTTTTTGGCTTCCTCTCTTGAACGCTGTTGATCCGTTCGTGTTGTAAGAGCATTAGATATGGGTCTTTCAGTAACCTCGGAAACTCTAAAGGATCCAGGACTGCAGTAGAATCCAAATCAACAGTTGCATGTTACGAACGTACGGGCTGTTATTATTTATTTTATTTTATATTTGTTGACCGGGATAGTCCGACTGGATACATGTCCATTTTCAGTGGTGGCCCGAGGAGAAAAGCTCCACCATAGATACATTATAAAAATGTTACATATAGTAAAATATTTGTGAGAGAAAAAAAATTTTACAGACTTGTTCAAACATCCTAGATATAGTTATAACAAATACAGAAATTCTATTACAGACTTGTTCAAACATGCTAGCTTAAGATACGACAAGTACAGATTGAGTTTAGTTTCTATCCATAGATCCTATTGGGGTTTCAGGCCCCATACCTCAGGTAAACATTTCCAGAATGATATAAAGGCATGTATTTATAGTTAGATTCAGTCAAACAAGTATAGAGTTAGATCATTTCCATAATTAAAAGGTTTAGTTTCTCTACTAGGGTGAGCCAGAGGATATTTGTACCCTAGTTTAAAGGAATAAGCTAATCAGGACTGGAGCATGGACAAAAGCCAATGTGATTTGAAATGAAGTTTTAGACTCTTTTTGAATTGGACTAAGGAGGTAGTAAGAGTAAGGTTGGGAGGGAGGGAGTTCCATATTTTACCTATGGCATTAGCGAACAGAGAATCACCACCTGAATTATAGGATTTGATTGTTTGGACAAGCAGTCTATTTGATGAGCCGAGAGAGCCTAGACTGCTGTATGGGATGATTATATGTTTCAGTGCAGGGATGTTGTCTGGTTGTTTGAGAATTTTAAATGCTTCTATAAGTTGGTTTAGCTGGAGAAGGCTTGTCAGTTCTATCCAGCCAAGGTTTTTTAGGTTAAGGCAGTGGTGTGTCCTATAGGGTATACCAGTTACAAATCTGGCGATATGATTATAGCAACTGGAGAGTTTGTTAAGGTCAGATTTGTTAAGGTTAGTAAGCATGGGAGAGGCATAAAGAAGGGTAGAGAGAAGATGCAAGCGGGCAGTGGTTGCTCTAGCCATTGGAGTTAGGAAGGATTTTATCCTATACAATGACCCAAGTTTCTTGTTTACAGATTTAATGGTTTGGTTAACATGCATGTCAAATCTAAGATTGTTGTCAGCAGTTACTCCTAAAAGTTTTGTATAGGGGTCTGGGGAGATGATAGTGCTGTTGTTAGATTTTACGGTAAAGGATGTTGTAGAGGATTTACGGGTTGGAGAGAAAAGTAGTAGTTTGGTTTTGTTTGGGTTTAAGATCAGGCGATGATCAGAGAGCCAGTTTTCAACTATGGTAAATATGTGCTGGGTTGTTGATAGTAGGTTTATTGGAGAGGTGTCAGAACATACTAGTGTGGAGTCATCTGCATATTGAATGCAGTTAGCATCTGGGATGACTGTATGGAGATCATTAATAAAGACTGAAAAGAGAAGACGTCCTAATATGGAGCCTTGAGGAACTCCTGTGGTATTGGGTAACAGGCAAGAGAACTTGTTCTGCCATAGTACTGCTTGTTTTCTACCAATGAGATAGGCATGGAACCATTGGAGAGCTTGGTTATCTAAAGACAAGGTTTTCAGAGTGTGGATGAGTAGCTGATGGTTAACCATATCAAAGGCTTTGGACAGGTCCAGAAAGAGGGCTGAAGATATTTTGTTGTTATTCTGGTTTTGGTTAATTACATTGATAAAAGAGGAGGGCAGTAGATGTACCGTGGTGGGGTCTAAAACCATGTTGTGAGTTGGTCAGAAATTTATTCTGAATGCGATAGTATAGGAGTTGTTTGTGCACACACTTCTCCATGATTCTGGCAAGTGGTAACAATATGGCTATTGGTCTATAGTTAGATAGTTCTGTAGATGTGCTACCTTTATGGAGTGGTATAATGTAGGATATTTTCCAGATTGAGGGGATGGTGCCTTCTGTTATGGTTCTATTGATTAAGATAGAGATGGGGTATGCTATAGCATCTGCAGCTTTTTGCAGGTATTTAGCTGGGAGAAGGTCAGCTGAGAGGGTAGTTGGCTTTAGTTTTTTCAGTAAGGATCAAATGAGGGATGTGGAGACTGGTTGTAGGTTAAAAGAGAGTAGCGAGTTGGGTATAGGATCATTTACTGTAGAGCCGCTAGGAGTTAGTTGGTTGGCCAGGGACTGGATAGTCTCTGTAAAGAAACTATTGAAGGTATTTGCCACTTCTTCAGAACTTTTATGACAGGATGCTGCTGGGGTAGGAGTGGAGGATTGACCTGGGTGTAGAAGATTTATACCTGCCCAAAACCTTTGAGGGTTATTTGGATGTTTCTGTTGTAGATGGCAGTAATATTTTTTTTTGTCAAGTATGATGACTTTTTTAGTCACATTCCTTAGCTGCTGGAAATTAATTTGATCGGGGGTTTTAGTAGTATGCCACTTTGGTCCATGCTTTATTTCTGAGTATGGTTTTAGATTTGAAGTCTTTTGAAAGCCATGGGGCAATTTTTGTTTTAGTTCTGATTGACCGTTTTGGAGTGTGAGAATCAAGTATGTTAAGGAATTTAATATTGAAATATACTACTGCCTCATCAAGGGGGAAGGTGTTTTAGATCTGACCAATTGCATGATTTGAGTTCGGTTTGGAATTTTGTGGAGTCAAAATTCTTCTTGCCTCTGACAGACCTATTGGTGGGAAGATGAGTGCTGACTGCCTTGTATTTAATTATGTATGTGATGAGATGGTCACTGAGGTCATTGGGGAGGGTCCCTGACATGTACATATGGGGATGACTGTTGATAAGTATCCAGTCAAGGATACTCTCTTTTTGGTTATGTTTACCTATTCTGGTGGAGGAAGATATGGTCTGAGAAAATTCATGGAGGTTAATATGGGTGGAGGAGTCGTCTGATGAACATGAGTTCCAGTCAATATTAAAATCCCCCAGAACAATAGTTTCTTGAAGGTAGTTGGTAGATATCCAATTAAGAATGTCCTCCAGGGTGTCAGAGTTGCTGCTGGGGGGATGTAAATACCAATTATATTTACACTTTTGTGTATATTAAGTTGTAGTTTGATAGACAGTATTTCGGCATTGGCGGCATGGGGTGGTTGAATGGGGTCGACTGTGACGTTAAGTGTGCTTTTATATAGCACAGCTACACCACCTCCCTTTCTATTAGTGCGATCAGCCCTGAGTATATTATACCTATGTGGCAAGATCTCATTATCTTTGGTTGATGGCTTTAGCCAGATTTCTGTTAGACACAGTACATCAGGGAGGTAAATTGCTAATAGGGCATGCAGGTTATGTACCTTATTGTTTAGGCTTCTTATATTTAGATGGCAGGTCAGGAGGGAGTTAGAAGGCTTGAGCATAGATAGTGGGCTAGTAGAGCCTGGGGCAGAGGATGGGCCTGGGTTAGGGTGGATGTCTCCATCCTTTGTTATATTTTTTCGTAAGTTAGCTAATAACATCATGAGTTTATATAACAACTTTTGGTAGTATTTGGATTTAGGGTGAACTTGTTTTGACTTAAGATAAAGGTTGCTTGTGGTTGTTGTATTAGAGGCTGGATAGTAAGTAGAGTGTTCTGAAATGAATGGGGCTAAGGGGGTGCTGGTTTGAAATTTAGGGTAGTGGAACCCTGAACATTTTTTGGTCTTCATATCTGGTAAGGAGGTATGGTATAATTATAAGGGGTAGGATGAGAGATAGGGTCTTGAGTTTTACCTTTAGAATAGTGGGTGAGACTGTAGTCATTGCCATACAGGGATATTACTGCTTTAATTGGTAAATGGTGGGAGGGCTGATATTCAGGCAGTGTCTTCGTATAGCTAGGATATGGAGGGGGTTTGGTTTTATTATTATAAATGTCGCACTACTGGGGGCGGGTGAGATTTGGGGGCAGGGTGGGGCACGGAACTAGCCCAAGAGCAGCGGGGCTAAACCAACACCAAACTTTCCAAGGTCCAGTGAATAAAAAGTAAGTGTTTAGTGGAAATTGTTATACTTCTGTGTAGTTCACCAAGCAGGTAATTATTCCATCTACCTGCAATTAAGGTAATCTGCTATATATGCTAGTGCTATCTAGGAGAGTTGTTTAATTAGTTAAGATTATGTGGTATACTGCTGTGCTTTGAACACAGTATGCTTGCTTTAAATTTTTTACTTTAAAGTATCTAAGTATTAACCTTGGCAGACTTTAATGTTTGTAGGGGCAGGGATGGTTTAAGCTTGTCCATACACTCGCGGTGGGTACAGCCACCTTCTGCGTAGTAGTTATTGAAGGTTGTAGCAAGGTGGGGAGTTTAAAGATAGTACCTGAACAAGGATACAGCAGTTAACACAAGTGCTCACTTTAGAGAACTTCTATCTTGCTAAACACATTAAAACAGTTTTACAGTCAATTGCTTGCTTAATACAGTATATTTTGTCTACAGGAAATAAGTAACAAGTTAGTTCAGTAGCAACTACAATGTGAAATGAAAATAAAAATACTTCAATCAGATGCGAGCATTCTACTTCTCAATGTTAAGCTAGTCAGCAGGGAAGTCTGTAACCCCCCGCTGTGCCTTTTATAACTACTTATAGGTAACCACATACATCGGTTTAATAATATTAGGCTCTCCAAAATAATGCCACAGAGATTGTTACTATATTGCCCGACTACTATAGGGTAGAAAATAGCAGTCGCTTCTGTGTAACACAGCTTAAAAACAACGACCCTAATAGTTTAGCCAACGCTAAAGTCTCTTAACACGTTATCGCCAAGAGATGTACACAGAAATATTCACATTTAACAGTTTAACACAGCTTAAAAACAATGACCCTAGCAGTTTAACCAACACTAAAGTCTCTTAACATGCATTTCCAAGAGACATATACAGAAATATTCACATTTAACAGTAGCGTTTACATACCCCAATTTAGAGGCAGCTGACTGGGTCCAGAAGCACAGTCGTTAAAAAATGGCAGTATCTGCAGGGGGATTAGTAACATCGCATACGTAGGAGGTATGGGGGAGTAGTTTTAAGGCAGCAGAAACCAACACCAGACTTTCCAACTAAACCAACACCAAACTTTCCAAGGGCCAGTGAATACAAAGTAAGTGTTTAGTGGAAATTGTTATACTTCTATGTAGTTCACCAAGCATGTAATTATTCCATCTACCTGCAGTTAAGGTAATCTGCTATATACGCTAGTGCTATCTAGGGGAGTTGTTCTAATTAGTTAGGATTATGTGGTTACTGCCATGCTTTGAACCCAGTTGATCAGATTCCTCTATTCGCTTTCATTGATTCTGAGTTAGTCCCACCTCCCTTCTATTGCTGCTGTTGCGATTGGACAAAGCAAAAACATTACCATCTTGAAATCTCTTCATAGTTTACGTTTTAGTTTCAATAAGTCACTTCTGAAATGCTGCTAATTTGTCTAGTTTGTCAACAATGCTGAATGTGCATTTGTTTCAGTGCTTGTTATAAGGAACAAATGAGACTAGTCAAATGTTAGTTAATAAACAGTCGAGCATTTATATACCCATAAATAATCCTGTCATCTCAGCATTTGAAATGGCTGTAGAAAATGAGATTTATGATTAATTTGAGTGAAAAGTAAAAAACATTTTACAATTTGACCAAAGAATGGAATAAAGCTGTGCAGTCATTGATTAATACTAATAGTATAATTAAAAATGCTGATAAAGGAGGGGGAGGAGTAGTCGTAGATGCAAATTATAATACAGCAATGTTTAATATGTTAGCAACAGATGATTATTTGCAAATTCTAAGGAAAGATGTTATAATGAAATAAGTTAATTCTACTGTTTATAATATGCATATTAATGGTGAAATATCTTTAGATGTATTGGAATACCTATATGTACCATCACCGAAAATTCTAATAATATATGGTATTCCTAAAATACATAAGTCCTAAAATAACCTTCCGCTAAGACAAGATTACAGAACCTGTTTCTAAGTTTTTAGAGTATAAGCTAAATGCTGTTTCACTAACATCAAGAATGATTATAAAGGGCGCAGCAGATTTTTTGCAACAACTTTATTGGTCGAGTAATCACAATGTTATTGTTACTTTGTAAATTTAGATGTAGATTATTTTATTTATTTCAATACCAAGTGAAGAAGGAATAGAATATATTAGACAATACATTTTGAAAGAAACGTCATTTACTGCTTCAGATATAAATATGATACTTTGAAAGAAATGTCATTTACTGCTTCAGATATAAATCTGATATTTACATTATTGAATATATTAACAATGTTTTTCTTTTTAGTGAGAAAAATTGCAAAGAACTGAAAGGTGTGGCTATGGGTACGCCGATAGCTAACACCTGTGTTTATATGGTCATGAATGCATGGGAAAATAAGCATATTTTATCTGAACAATATAATCAGTATTATTTAAATGTATTATTCTATAAGATATTTGTGGATGATTTGTTTTTAATATGGGAAGGTTTGTTGGTTCTATTGGATACATTTGTAGCACATACTACTACTAATTTTTTTGAGTTTTAAAAAGACAGTGCATTTTTCTCAAATAGACTTCTTAGATATTAGGTTGATAAGGAGCACAAAAGGCTAGATATAAACTACCTTATACAAAAAGGATGTAAAGAGAAGTACATATTTACATCCCACTAGTATGCATCCACCACATATTTTTAATAACACTGTAAAAAATCAGATGGTATAGGTAGCTTAGATTAAGTACAGTAGATAAAGCAATGTGTAGTCGTATAAGAAACATAGCAAGAGAATTTAAAGCTAGGGGCTATGATGAGCAACAAATAGCCAAGATTGAGAATGAAATTATACAGAAGAAGCCAAAAGAATTTAGATCTATTTTTTTTCAGATAGGAGCGATATTCAGCAACAACAGGAAAATAGAGTTGATTTTGAGCATAACTGCGGATGTGTATTAACTTATAATACAAGTGCATCACAATTTACATGTATTATTAAGAAATATTGGCCAATAGTACAACTTCCCTTACTGAAAGGAGCAGGGGATGCACATCTTAGTTTTGGATATAAGAAATGTAATAATTTGAAGAACATATTATGTTATAAAGAATAAAAATATACACTAAATAATTTAAGAAGCAATGAACAGGGTATTTATACTTGCAACAAATGTATGTATTGTAACACTAATAAATTTATTATGCATCCAGTGAGTAAAAAGAATTTTATATTAAAGGCACATGCATGGAGCATGTGATACTAACAACTGAGTTTATATGGCGAAGTGTCAAATATGTAACACTTTCTGTATTGGAAAAACTAATCGGAAACTTAAAGAATGTATAGGAAGACAGTCTGTCAGACATAAGCTGTGTTGAAATTAATACTTTATATAAACATGTTAAAGAAACAGATAGTAAACATTTTTTTTAAATTTGTTATATTACAAGTAGTTTACAAACATATAAGAGGTGGTGATGTTAAAAATATGACAGAGAAAGAAGAAAATGAATGGATTATTAGATTTAGGGCACAGCAGTATCCAGGTCATAATGAGATGTTTAGTATCAAACCTATACTGAAAGAATTGCGTAACCAAGTGAGTGCCTCTCTTTAAATTTTTTAATTAAATGATTAATTATTGTTCAATTGCTATTTTAATCATATGACCTTTAATCATGGATTTTAGTCATGTGAGCTTGTTTTAGGTATAAAAAGAAATGTTTTGCTTTATGTAGTCATTTGCCGGATGAAGCTTTTAAGCAAACTTAAACTTGCGATGTTCTTATTAAAATTTGACTTTTAAGCTAGATTGCTTGGCTGTGGTTCTGGATAACTTTGTTTTATTATTCATCTTATTATTTATTATTCATCTTTCAGAGAACGGTAAGTAAGCTTGGGGGCATTTTCTTTTGCATTTTGTGGAACTGTTATACTCTGTAAATAAGTTTCAGTTTGACTATTAAATTATTGGTCAAACAATTTTGTTAGAGCTCTGTGGTCCATGATGTCCTTGGAAAAATGAACTTAAGTTTACTTGTACAAGGTATAGTTCATAGGTTCATAGGTTCATACTAGGCTATCTGCCCGAGGGCATTTACAAGCCTAGCCCATAGTTTTGTGGCTTACGCCACCCCTTTAGTATGGGGAACTATACCCATTATTTTGCTGTGCCTCTGTTGAGCAGTGACACTGAGGTAATCCCTGGGGTATATCTGCGATCTCCCATCCATTGGTCAAGATTTCTCTTGAACAAGGCCAGCGAGGTGCTCTGCCTCACATATACCGGGATTTTATTCCACAGCATAGGGAGTCTTTGGGTGATGAATCTATCCCTCCAGCACGTCCTATTAATAGCCGTGTCGAGGTTTAAGTCTCCGCCCTTGTGGCTCTGACGGATCTAGATTTTTGAGGTGAAGCATATTCATCAAATCTGGGTTTGACATGGCCTTGTATGTTAGGCAAAGGTCACCTCTGAGCAAGCGGTGGCGACTGAATAGAGCTGGAGTTCTTTCAGTCGGGCAGCATAGGACAGATGTTTGAGACCCTTTATCCTTTTGGTGAGGAACTTTTGTGGCCTCTCCAGCTGCTGCAAGTGTCGGGTCAGATACATTCCGAATGGGGCATTGTACTCAATCATTGGTCTGATGAGTGATGAGTATAGGGAGACTATGACCTCCCTTGATCTAGATGAGAATCCCTTCATGATAAGGTGGGCAATGTAGAAGGTCTTCCTAACTACTTTAGCTACATGGGTGTCGAATGACAGACTACTATCAACCTGGGTCCCCAGGTCCCTGATAACTTCTTCTGTACTCAGTGGATTGCCACCTATTTGGTAGCTAGGGGTAACCTTGTTTTTCCCGAAGGGTATGACTATGCATTTTTGGCATTTAACTTTAGGCCATGGCTCTGGCACCAGTTATCCGTTTCTGTGAGACCCTTCTGAAGGATATCTGTGTCAGATGTGTTTTCTACTATGGCCCAGTTTGCAGTCATCTGCAAACTTTGTCAGCCATAACCCTCCTGTGTTTGCTTGTACTTGGAAAAGTAGATGCCAAACAAGAGTGGGCCCAGGACTGAGCCCTGTGGTACACCACTTGTGACAGGCTTTGAGTCTGACATGGCGCCAGCAACTCTGACCCTGTGGGTTCTGTCACTCAGCCAGTTTGCAACCCATCTTGTGATGTATGGGTTAACATTTAAGCTGATGAGTTTTTCAATGATACCCGAGTGGGGTATTGTATCAATGTTAAGCTTAGTCAGCAGGGAAGTCTGTAACCCCCATTGTGCCTTTTATAACTACTTAGTAGGTAAACCACATACATCGGGTTTAAATAATATTAGGCTCTCTCCAAAATAATTCCACAGAGATTGTTACTATATTGCCCACTACTGTAGGGTAGAAAATAGCAGTCATGAAATGCTTCCTGGTGTAACACAGCTTAAAAACAATCTTAATTCTAATAGTTTAGCCAACGCTTAAAGTCTCTTAACACGCTATCGCCAAGAGATGTACACAGAAATATTCACATTTAACAGTTTAACACAGCTTAAAAACAATGACCCTAGCAGTTTAACCAACACTAAAGTCTCTTAACATGCATTTCCAAGAGGACAGCGTATACAGAAATATTCATATTTAATAGTAGCGCTATATACCCTTAATTTAGGAGGCAGCTTGACTGGGTCCAGAAGCACAGTCGCTAAAAATGGCGGTATCTGCAGGGGGATTAGTAACATCGCAAACGTAGGAGGTATGGGGGAGTAGTTTTAAGGCAGCAGAAACCAACACCAGACTTTCCAACTAAACCAACACCAAACTTTCCAAGGGCCAGTGAATACAAAGTAAGTGTTTAGTGGAAATTGTTATACTTCTATGTAGTTCACCAAGCATGTAATTATTCCATCTACCTGCAGTTAAGGTAATCTGCTATATACGCTAGTGCTATCTAGGGGAGTTGTTCTAATTAGTTAGGATTATGTGGTTACTGCCATGCTTTGAACCCAGTTGATCAGATTCCTCTATTCGCTTTCATTGATTCTGAGTTAGTCCCACCTCCCTTCTATTGTTGCTGTTGCATTGGACAAAGCAAAACATTACCATCTTGAAATCTCTTCATAGTTTACGTTTTAGTTTCAATAAGTCACTTCTGAAATGCTGCTAATTTGTCTAGTTTGTCAACAATGCTGAATGTGCATTTGTTTCAGTGCTTGTTATAAGGAACAAATGAGACTAGTCAAATGTTAGTTAATAAACAGTCGAAAGCATTTATATACCCATAAATAATCCTGTCATCTCAGCATTTGAAATGGCTGTAGAAATGAGATTTATGATTAATTTGAGTGAAAAGTAAAAAACATTTTACAATTTGACCAAAGAATGGAATAAAGCTGTGCAGTCATTGATTAATACTAATAGTATAATTAAAAATGCTGATAAAGGAGGGGGAGGAGAATGAGATGCAAATTATAATACAGCAATGTTTAATATGTTAGCAACAGATGATTATTTGCAAATTCTAAGGAAAGATGTTATAATGAAATAAGTTAATTCTACTGTTTATAATATGCATATTAATGGTGAAATATCTTTAGATGTATTGGAATACCTATATGTACCATCACCAAAAATTCTAATAATATATGGTATTCCTAAAATACATAAGTCCTTAAATAACCTTCCGCTAAGACAAGTTTCTAAGTTTTTAGAGTATAAGCTAAATGCTGTTTCACTAACATCAAGAATGATTATAAAGGGCGCAGCAGATTTTTTGCAACAACTTTATTGGTCGAGTAATCACAATGTTATTGTTACTTTGTAAATTTAGATGTAGATTATTTTATTTATTTCAATACCAAGTGAAGAAGGAATAGAATATATTAGACAATACATTTTGAAAGAAACGTCATTTACTGCTTCAGATATAAATATGATACTTTGAAAGAAATGTCATTTACTGCTTCAGTTATAAATCTGATATTTACATTATTGAATATATTAACAATGTTTTTCTTTTTAGTGAGAAAAATTGCAAAGAACTGAAAGGTGTGGCTATGGATACGCCGATAGCTAACACCTGTGATTATATGGTCATGAATGCACGGGAAAATAAGCATATTTTATCTGAACAATATAATCAGTATTATTTAAATGTATTATTCTATAAGATATTTGTGGATGATTTGTTTTTAATATGGGAAGGTTTGTTGGTTCTATTGGATACATTTGTAGCACATACTACTACTAATTTTTTTGAGTTTTAAAAAGACAGTGCATTTTTCTCAAATAGACTTCTTAGATATTATGTTGATAAGGAGCACAAAAGGCTAGATATAAACTACCTTATACAAAAAGGATGTAAAGAGAATTACATATTTAGATCCCACTAGTATGCATCCACCACATATTTTAATAACACTGTAAAAATCAGATGGTATAGGTAGCTTAGATTAAGTACAGTAGATAAAGCAATGTGTAGTCGTATAAGAAACATAGCAAGAGAATTTAAAGCTAGGGCTATGATGAGCAACAACAGCCAAGATTGAGAATGAAATTATACAGAAGAAGCCAAAAGAATTTAGATCTATTTTTTTTCAGATAGGAGCGATATTCAGCAACAACAGGAAAATAGAGTTGATTTTGAGCATAACTGCGGATGTGTATTAACTTATAATACAAGTGCATCACAATTTGGTATACATGTATTATTAAGAAATATTGGCCAATAGTACAACTTCCCTTACTGAAAGGAGCAGGGGATGCACATCTTAGTTTTGGATGTAAGAAATGTAATAATTTGAAGAACAGATTATGTTATAAAGAATAAAAATATACACTAAATAATTTAAGAAGCAATGAACAGGGTATTTATACTTGCAACAAATGTATGTATTGTAACACTAATAAATTTATTATGCATCCAGTGAGTAAAAAGAATTTTATATTAAAGGCACATGCATGGAGCATGTGATACTAACAACTGAGTTTATATGGCGAAGTGTCAAATATGTAACACTTTCTGTATTGGAAAAACTAATCGGAAACTTAAAGAATGTATAGGAAGACAGTCTGTCAGACATAAGCTGTGTTGAAATTAATACTTTATATAAACATGTTAAAGAAACAGATAGTAAACATTTTTTTTAAATTTGTTATATTACAAGTAGTTTACAAACATGTAAGAGGTGGTGATGTTAAAAATATGACAGAGAAAGAAGAAAATGAATGGATTATTAGATTTAGGGCACAGCAGTATCCAGGTCTTAATGAGATGTTTAGTATCAAACCTATACTGAAAGAATTGCGTAACCAAGTGAGTGCCTCTCTTTAAATTTTTTAATTAAATGATTAATTATTGTTCAATTGCTATTTTAATCATATGACCTTTAATCATGGATTTTAGTCATGTGAGCTTGTTTTAGGTATAAAAAGAAATGTTTTGCTTTATGTAGTCATTTGCCGGATGAAGCTTTTAAGCAAACTTAAACTTATGTATGTTCTTATTAAAATTTGACTTTTAAGCTAGATTGCTTGGCTGTGGTTCTGGATAACTTTGTTTTATTATTCATCTTATTATTTATTATTCATCTTTCAGAGAACGGTAAGTAAGTTTGGGGGCATTTTCTTTTGCATTTTGTGGAACTGTTATACTGTGGAAAGAAGTTTCAGTTTGACTATTAAATTATTGGTCAAACAATTTTGTTAGAGCTCTGTGGTCCATGATGTCCTTGGAAAAATGAACTTAAGTTTACTTGTACAAGGTATAGTTCATCAAAAATAAATTTCACTTGCAGTGCCTTGTTTGCTTGTGGAAGGAATTCAAGGTGTTCTGTGAGCACTTCACAGCTTTCAGAAAAAAGACCCTTTGCTTGGCAAAGAATTAGAAAGGCTAGTTATAGCTGAATACGTCTTACTCCTTGGTGTGGGTATCATCCCGAAAGCTGTGCCTAAAGACTAGGCAGTATAGGCAAATGGGGTTCCCAGAGAAGTTGATTGTGAAAGAGACTTCAGGCAGGGAACATGAGACTTTAATGACTTGCTGATATTGGACCTAGTGAGGTTTTGTTTTGCTTATCCTGGTCCAACAGCCAGTTTTTGCCAGTTCCTCTTCTGTCCCTGGAGACCATATTTCAAGCTACTGCACAGCCCTGTGGTGAGCTGTTCAGGATGTTTATGCAGGATACTTGTTCCCACATGTCAGGAACAGAAATCTCGCTCTTCAAGTTATTAAGGAACTAAGTATACAATTTTATTTCATCTGCTCGTTCTGAATTGTGTGAATGTTTTTGAAAGAAAAGAGTCTGTTACTTTTAAATTTACAGACAAATGTTTCCACCGCCCGATCAGGAGGGGTCATTTTTCTCTGGTGGAGAAGGCCTGATGCCCGAGATCTGGATATTGATAGCAGCTGTTCTTAACTATAAGAAGTTCACTGAGGAGCATCCAGTGGAAGAAATACAACCCCGTCACCCCCACCCGCCATTTCAGCCTTCACTTCAGTGGTACCTCCACACAAGAGGAGACAACCTTTGTCCCCCTTTTAGACTGACTGTGGATTACAGGCTGTTCCATGGGTTGCTGTTCATTGATTTACTCACTCCTAGCTCATGGCAAGAAGTCTTTATTTAGGCTCCTCTATGGAGGGTGTTTTCTCTGGAGTCACATTCAATCCTCCTGACAGAACATTTTAATTTGGGCTCCAGGATGTTCTGAAGTATAAAGAAGTATACTTAGTTCCTTAATAACTTATATGCCCAAAGCATTTAGTAGTTACCTGGTATTTCCAGATTGTGGGGATACCTTTGAGTCATCATCTAGAGTTCCAGCCACCTAATCCTGAAATACCAGGCAGTGTTGTAGGGTTCATTAGGCTTACAAGTACTTGCTTATAAGTCCTTTGACTCCAGCGGTGATACCTGTACAAGCTGCTGGAGGACATTAGCTGGCTTGTGAAGCCACTCCCCAGTGATATTAGATCATTTTGGGAAGAAGATAACGCACCTCTTCTACCTTAATGCTCAGGACAGTTAGTCATATGCATACTATAAAGTCTTTATTAAATTTTTACTTATGACATAGTCATTCATCCATTTATATCAATGGAAGCAAACCATATTGACATATTTTAGTTGCAGAGATTGCACATAATTTATAATCTATCCAGTTATTGTTGGTTAAACATTACATAGCTCATTCAAATCCTGCCTTCTTTTAAACCTCATTCCTCCTCCAAAACATTATTCTGCATATATTGTTAACACAATTTCCATTTTTTTCTAAGTAATTTGCACCTACCTTTTAATAAAGATCCCATTCCAATTGTTTTACCTCTGTTACTATATTCACTGCTTCTAGTACAGTTGGTTTAAACTTTTATTTCCATTTTCTAGTAATTGCATTTTGGCAGCCATCATAATTAGACTCCACAAGGCCTTACTACTTCTAGGCAATTCCACTTCATTATTATAGCTCAAAAATTCACCTTTTTAGTTGTACCAATTTACTCACCAGTATTTCTGACAGAGTAGTCTGCAGGGGATTTTTAAAGTCTGCCAACTCATTATATTCCCAAGAATATATTTCAAGTTGTCTCTGTTTTCCCTGTCACCTCCAACATTTGCTGTCTCCTTAAGGAAAAATTCTTTGGAGGCTAGTTGGGGTATAAAATATCCATGTAAACACTTCCAAGCAATAATCGTAACTCTTGCAGATTTTGTTTCATATTTGGGAGAGACGCATATCACCCCATTGTTTCTTTGTAAATTGCTTATTGAGTCTTCTCTTCCCAATCCTTTCTAACCTCCTGTGATTGAGTCTTGTAGTTATCATGTAATTTATATGGTTTACTAATCATCCCTTGTGGAACAACAACTTCTGTTCTAGATTCTACTTAAAAAAATACTAGTGCTGGTATTTTGCTTAGGATCCCCTTATTTCTTTCTCTTTGCCAATACTCTGATATCAATCCTTGATAGGGTAAGCACGCTCTTGCCTGCATTCCAAGTAAATGTTTGGCCTCTTGCCATTCTACTACCTTTCCCTGACTAATTATTTACTCCCAATACCTTGGTTCATTTGCCAGTTTTCTCCAGTAAATTTCAGCCCTCTCTTGCCTATTGTGTGTATCTCTAATTGCAGTCATCCCTATCCTTAAGTTCCTCTCTTTTTAACAGATAGGTAGGAAAGTGACAATATTTAATTTTTGTTTCATTGCCCTGCAATTTTATTTTAATTATTATTGTCGCGTAATCTGAAATAGTTATTGAATGCATATCAATGTTTCAATTAAGTGCACATGTTCCTGTGAAATATAAGTCTCTCTAGCCTAGCCCAGTTTTTGTACCTCAGGGAGTAATATGTAAATTCACTCCGAACACCTACTAGTGAATTTCCATCTTTCATGACATATATTTTCATAAATTTCTTCAAAACTTTACCCTCGTTTTGGTATATTTTCCCTTTTGGCCTTCCCGATACATTAAATTCCAGTCCCTACCCATAAGTAATATTCCTTGCTGAAAGCTGATTATTTCTCCCATGATTTTCGTAAGCTCCATTATATCCGTTTTTAGATGGAATGTAAATACATGCCAGTGTAATCATTCTTCCTTGCCAGTAGCCCCCTTAGTACTACAAATCTACCATTATTATCTTTTTTTCCCCTCTTCTTTTACTATTGGAGCTCCTTTTGCAATTAGCAAAAATACTCCTGTTTTCCTTTGTCCCAGATATTCCGCTGAGTAACCATCCTGAAATCCTTTCTTTATCAAATTCACATGTTGAGTTCTTTCCAAATGTGTCTCCTGTAGCCTAGCTGTTTGCAGTCTACATTTTTTTAATATAGTTCACTACTCTTTCTTTGTTGTATCTATCTGTGAGACCATTTACATTTAAAGATAATATACAAAGTGCTGTCATTATGTTAAGAAGTTTTCATTCCCACCTGTTATGTGTAACAGCTTTCCTTAAATGCCTATTTCCAACTTTTGTGTTACATGCATGCATGCACTAATGTTTGGCAGGTTGGTCTTTTATACAGCTGTTTCTTGTCATATCCATTTAAACCAATTTCACATCTTACAAATGTTTTTGTTTTGGTGAAAACCCTCAAAAAAAGCACACCCCAGATCAGTCCTAAAACCTACTAACTTAATAATAACACACACACACACATCTTCAAATATTGAAGTTTAACTCTCCTAATAGGAACAGTTGCCCCAGACTGACAGCCGCAATTACAGACTTGGGATTAACCTATAAGGAATGTTATCCATGCTAAGATGCATTCTACAGCCTGTGTTTCTATTAAGTGCTGTCTTTATCTTATTTTTATTTCTCTCCCAGATTAGAACAACACTTGAAATATTTCCTAAAACATTATCTTCTGACCATTGAAAGAAAGAAGCATTCTGTTTTAATTGCCACTTAATAGATTGTCTCCATAGAGTCATGAGAACCAGATACAGTTGCCTCTAGAAGCACTCATTTGTTTACTAGAGAAAAACGTTTTATTATATTCAGTGTTCTTTTTTATTTATTTGCTTCCCATTAAAACTTGTTTATCAGTCAAGCCATGTGCCTTAATCCAGTCATTCCCCTATGCAAGAGTAAGAAAAAGCACATCAGTTTTGCTCTTTTGACTAGACTTTTCTTCTTTTTTTCATTGCCTACATTTTTTAAAACTGAACAAGCAGAAAGAAAGAAGAAGAAAAAAACGGGCACCTGTTTACTTTAGTATCCCTATTACACTCAAAAATAACTGGGATAGTTTTACTTTCTAGCATGCAAGTTATATCATGCATTATAAAAATAGTAGTGTTAAGAACGAAATTTAGTTTTACTTACAGTTTACTCTTTCCTTCCTCTTCTGGTCTGCTAAATATTCTTCCAGACATTAACGACATGAAGTAGGGCATATGCTTTGGAGTGCCCTACACAAAGTCAAAAAAGTCCAGTATTTTCAGGTTTTCTTTTTCTGTCATGTTTTACAAATCTCTACCTACCCAAGTATCGCACCATAATACTTGGTGACTTCTAATATGGCTGCTCATTGAGTGACTGCGTAATTTCTACTCTCCCACACTTATTTGTCAATTTCCACTTGCTGTTGTTCTTACTGTTCATCTCCATCTCTGAAATCCTGTCTCTGCTACATTTCCAACATGCTCTTGGTTCTTCTATTCAACTGTTGTGCTTCTTTCTGTCTCTCAAGTATTTTCCTTTGAAACATTGAAAAAGGTTTAACTGGCACAGTCTCTCTGTGGACTTTTTTGCCAGAAGAACAGGAAGCAGAATCTCCTTCTGTTTGATAGCTCACTTTTTGTTGGACAAACTTTTGTAGTTCCTGCTTAGCATGTTCATCAAAAAAATATTTTGACCCTCCATGAAAGAATATTCTGAAAATAAATGGCTACAGCAGCTTGAATTTCAAGCCTGTTTCAGGACATTCCTTAATTAGTGGAATAAGTTTATACTCCTCTTCTGTCTGGTGTGTACAATAAGTAATCATTTTCCACATACACTCTGCTGTCTCACACTTTTAGTACTTTGTCTTTCTGCCACATTTTTGTCAGAAGCAACTCTTTCTGCTGGTAGGATTGCATCTTTCCTATTAAATGTGTCTAGGTTGTTCTCTCATGGTCAGGTTTGGTGCCTACACACAGTGTGTCCTTTTAGTTAACAACTCCTGCTTTGGAATACCAGTCCAGTTGCTTATTTGTGCTTTTATAAAATTAATACAGTCTGGTACTTCCAGCTGCTCTGGTACTGCAGAACATCTCAGGTTTTCCGTGCATGCTCTGTCCTCTAATTGTTTTTTTTAAACATCTCTTCTTGAGCAGTCTCATACTCAGCCAGCATTTTCTTCATTTTGACCTTTGATTTTTGCACTTTTATCACCTCACATGAATGCCTGTGTAAAGCTTCTTCCATTTTTCCAGCCTTTTGTTATTTGAATTAATATACTCCTTCAGTCTTTCATTTATTTTAATCAGCTCTGAGTACATTTGACTTCTTTTTTCCTCTAGGTTACTGAAAGTCATGTCTTAACACCAAAGCTGGAGCTTGCATTGCTTTTTGATGAACAGCCACAGAATTCTTCCCAGTCAGAGTTTTCACCTTACCTTTTGTGATTGATTTTCTTTCAGGTTCTCTGAATTTCTTTTTTGCTGGCATCCAGGCAGCGCATTTACTATCCAGATACTGAAATTTACCAAAAAAAAAAACTCTCTTTTCTGAGTTTTTCACACTGGGAGAGCTAAAATTAAGCTGTTACTCATTGTGCATCTATCTTAGAAGTCATCGCTGAGTATCATTTTGAGATACGCAAGTAGGTTAAGATTATGCAGATTGACCCAGACTGCATTTAAAATGGGTAAGCATTCCATAACATTTGGCTATGATGCAGTACCAACTGGTGCTGTAATAACAATGCATCTTTGGCTAACATAGTCGGCTATCTCACATGATGAAAACAGTAAAATTGGGGACAGTGAAACAGTAGTTTCATCTGACCATCCCAATGTGTAACTGATATTATCTAGCCAAACAATGGCCATTTAACAGGAAGCAATAAAAGGCAATCAGTTTTGATAAAAAGGGCCTATAAGAACCAGACTTGGAGAGATGGCAGAGGCAGATGATAGGCAGTTGTGTATGGGGGGGGGGGGTCAAATCCATTCTTTCTAAGGAAAGAAGTGAATAGTTTTGAGTATCCCCTTGTCTACCCCTATTACCCAGTTTTTCTTTTCTCCTTTTCCTCTCTTCTTCCTCACCCTTGTCTCATCTCGCTCTCTCTTTTTTTTGGCTGGTGGTAGGCTGCACTGTTTCAGCAGAAATGGTCCATACCGAAAGGGTTGTTGCCAAACTTACAGTGCCTATAATAAGAAAAATAAGCAGAGATCCTATAGCAGTATTAATGATGTGTCAGAAATTTTATGAAAATTTGTGTAAAGCAAAATAATGTGGAAATCAAGAAAAAGCATAAATGGAAATATTTATGGAAGACTTTGATGTGCCAAGGTTAAAGGTAGATAAAGCTCAACAATTTAACAGTTAAGATAAGAAGAGATGAAGTAAAAACAGAAACGTATAATCAATCTGCAGAAAGTCTCCAGGAACAGATAGTATTCCTGAGGTAGTTTGAAAGCTAGGAGGGAAGATAGTGATAAAAATTGTGAAGGTTTTGTTTAGTAGTATTTTAAAAAGTGGGGAAGCACCAACATCCTGGGAGAAAGCTGTAGTGACTGTTAATACCTTAGGAAGGAAAAGGCCCATTAGACTCAGATTCATATCGACCCATTTCAATTTTAAATCATGATTATAACATTTTTACCTGTAATAGTCAAAAGAATGGCAAAGGGTGTTGAAGTGATAGAGTAGGACAGTGTGGTTTTGTGGAGGGGAGATAATCATTTGACAACATTAACAGAACAAAGATGATTCAGAGAGAAGCAGACTATAAGAAAATACTGCTGTTGTTGGTGGGTCTTAATGCTGAGAAAGCATTTGACAGAGTAAGCTGGGATTTTATGACCAGGACACTGGAAGCATCATTCCTCTGATAAAGTGATAAGGTTAATTAGGAGGATATGTGAGGGATCGGAGGCAAAAATTAAAGTGGGAGGGTTCCTCCATGTTAAGTTGTCTGAACAGAGGAACTGGGCCGGGATGTCTTCTTTCCCCTTTGTTATTTGTGCTATATTTAGAGCCGTTTTCAAAGAAAATAAGGGACTAAAATTCAAGGCTGTAATTGGTATGGCAGTCAAGAAAAGTTGGCTTTATTTGCAAACAATGTTATTTTATATCTGATAAATCCTGAAAAAGACATCTCAGTGTTGTGGAACATTCTGAAACAGTTCTCAAGTCTTAATTTGAGATGTAAAATTAATGAAAACCAAACAAAGGCTATAGCTGTAAACTGTGTACCCACAAATGAACTGGTACAGCAATACTCTTGTTTATGGGGACATAATAAAATGAAGTATTTAGAATTATAGGTTAAAAAGAATTCTGTTATGACAGTTAAAGTTATGTGGGAAAAGACTAAAAATTACAAAAATAGAGAAATAGAAAGCTTATATTTATGGATAGAAAGATGCAAGCAGTGAAAATGTTTTAGTCCCTTTAATTTTATGGGTCTATATTATATTTTTGAAAGCCGACAATGTCGAATCTGACATTGTTGACACGAGAATGTCGAACGCTCAGAATCTCGAGCGTGTAAACGGAAATCTCCGTAAGGGTAGATTTCCGTTTACTGCAATGTAGTGCGGTCTCAAAGTTGATATATTTAAGTAGCGGGGGGGGGGGCGCAGGGGGGCTTGCCCCCCTGCTTAAACCCATTAGGGTACTTTTTTCTTTTTTTTTTTTGTCTTTTTATAAGGTTGATGTTTGAAGACATTGACCATATGGTGTCGACCATATGTTGTTTGATGTTTTCAAATGTCGATCTTATAATATAGACCCAATTTTATATACAGATTAGGCATATTTTTATCAACCTGAGAAGAAGTTGTGGACAGGAATTAATAGAGTTGAAAGATATTATCTGGGAGGGGAAGAGGGCAAGGGTCAAGTGGGACAAAGTTGATCCTTCCAATAGAATAAGGTAGTTTAGGATTACATGATTTGAAGGATATTTTAGAGCTACACATTTAAGCATTCTATACATAATGTTAAAAAATGGATAATTAGTAGAGCATATTGCACAATAACTGTAGGAATCAGTCAGTGGTTAGAAAAGATTGGGAAGAGAATTTTATATACAGTACATAAAGGAAACAATTGGGAGGAGATATTTATGGCTACTAAATATGCAACAAGGTCTAAAAGATTTAGGATTTTTTTTTTTCTTGGAAGTGTTTGCATAAGTATTTTTCAACCCCAAGCAGTCTCCAAGAAAATTTTACTGGGGTAGATAGCAAATGTTGGAGGCGAGATGGGGAAGAAAAAGGTAACTGGGAACATATGATGTTATGCTGTCTCTGTCTTGCCTTCCTTCTTGTTGGTTGGGTTCAGAGCTGATCCTTGGCTCTCACTCGGCCGTATTCTAAAGATCGAGAACTTCCACTGGCTCGAGGCTAGACCGTATCCCATCATGCCAAGCTTGAGTTACCCAGATCTCATTTGCCACTCGAAGCTTCAAGATTGCTGGAGATTGGCTCAGGCTAAGTTTTAGATTTTCTTATTATATTCTTGCTCTAATTTTGTAAAATCTTTGAAGAAGACTTTACTGTAGATTGTTAGTGTTTGTTATTAGGATCCCTATCTCCGTTTTCTGTTGTTGTTCAGGCCGTCGTCTTCCCTTCAAACCTATCTCCTTCCCGTATGAATCAGTTTTAGTTAGAGGAGTCACCCTTTGCTTTTGGCCCATTTCAATTGGAGGGTTTCCCCTTTTTCCCCTCCTTTTGCCCTTTCAGCTTAAAGAGTTAGCCGTTTGAGTTAGAGGCTGTCCAACTTAGAGGCTCTCCCCCTTCCATTACCTTCCATTTCTTTGTTTAAAAAAAAAAAGAAAGAAAGAAAAAGAAGAAAAAGAATTTAGATATAGTGCTGCTGTTGTTGTGGTTATTGTAGAGAGGTATATTTTCCCTTTTGATACTTGTAGCTGTGGTTTTGTGGTGCTTATTGCTGTTTGTGCTTGTCAATAATGTCTAAAGAAGCATCCAAAGAATCCAAGACTTCTAGATTCAAAAAGTGTGACTCTTGCTCCCAAAAATGTCCCTGACTGATGGGCATACTAGCTGCGTTTATTGCTTGGGAGCTGTGCACCTGCAGGACTCGTGTTCCATTTCTCACACTTTTGGTGCTAGAGTCCTGCAGGAGCGCAAAAACAAACTCATATTGAAAGGTTTATTGAAAGGACCCTTTGACACACCAGTGGAAGGGAATCAGGCAAGAAAACCATACAAATCCTCCAAACCGACATCTTCGTCTGTTCTGACCTCGGAGCCGTCGAAGCAGAAAGACAAATCTTCCAAGTTCATCAGATCTGAAACCTCTCGGGTCCAACAAGACTTTATCTCCTGCGGTTGCTTGTGTGTCCTCAGAACTGTCTAGGAGTCGCAAAAAAACAAGGTCTCCTTCCTTGGAACCGGTGTGGTCCGCTCCACAGTCACCACTTCTCCAGTCTTTGGCGGGTAGTCACCGATCGTCCACCCACTTTTCTCAGTCATCCAGGAGCCTCTCAGACGATAATGTGGAGAGGTTGGTGAAGAGGCTACTGAAGACACCGGCTCTCGCAAAAATCTTATTGAGCCCAGCCCTTATGTATGTGGAGCCGACTATTCAACTCCCCGGATCATCTATTCCTCCTTCGACTCACTTGAGCTCGGAGCCAGAGTGCATGGAAGTCATTGTGGTGGAACCATCGGTTCCAAAAACCATCAGTCTCTTGGGTACCGACATCCGTTCCAATCTCCTGGATACCTCCTATTATGGAGGGATCTGGGGGTCAACACTCCCTTGTCTGCTCCGAGGGGGGGGCAACATAAGACCCTTGTCCGACCCTACTCTGCCTCTCAGAGCTTCAGTGCGCCTAAGCTCGGCTCCCACATCAGCCTCGGAGCCATCGCCCTTGGTGCGGGAGAGGTTTCCCGACTCTTCTGAGCCGGGGACCTTCTCGGACCGGGATCATGGTGCCTTCGAGGTGATGAGGAGTGTGCTGTCCTCTGATAGCTCCTCCTTTGGCTTCAGCCACTCTGTCCCCTACGGAGCCAATGTCTTCCCTCTCACCACCCCTCCATCCTAAGTGTAGGGAACCAATGCCCCAGGACACCCCATTGGGTGACCTCCCCCCTTCTGAAACCTCCCCAGAGCACTGCCCTGAGGAGATCTCTCAGAAGAGGACATGTAAGAGGAAGCATGTGGACTCCCCTGAGTCTCTGACATCAGACATGGCCTTGGAGGACTCAGAAGTGTCCCCACACTCCCCCTCTGAGGATGTCTTATTCTTGGACATCCTGGAAATCCTCAGGCAGAGGGGTGGCTGGAAGTCCCTTTCCCCTTCTGAAGATGAGTATGTGTACCTGGATGCATTCGGTTCCCGACCCTCCCCCTCTTGGGTGTCTTTGCCTTTCGACCCACTACTAGGGGTAGTAAGTCGAAAGGCGTGGAGCTCTCCAAAATTGATGGAACCAGTTCCGCAGAGGCCCAATAAGTTCATAACAGCATCAGACGATAAACCTTACCTGACCAAGGGCGTGCCAGTTGATGCTGTGGTGGTTGCGGCGGCCACAAAGAAGGAATTAGCAGAAACCTCTACATGTTCATTGTGTTTCACTGTTGCAGTCATTACACTTTGGTTATCCTGCTGGCAGGCTACCCGCAGTTGGCCTGAATTCCAAAGTCCTGGTCCAGTGTCAGTTGCTGTCACCTCTTCCCTGACGTCGGTGCGCCAGGGGTATAAAAGATGCAGCTGACGCCATTTTCTTCAGTCTTTCTTGCAGCGCAATGCCCGAAGCAAAAGCAGTTCGCAAATGCCGGTCGGCCGACTCCTGAGATTTTTTAAACTGAATTTCAGATCCAAAGTCTTCAATAAAGCTAAGTACCCTGTTGGGGAAACTATTTTTCTTGCTCCAGACCGATGTCAGAAAAAGTTAACAATTGTATTTCTTGTGGGAAGCAAATACCTCATAAGGATTTTCATTCTTACTGTATTCCTTGCCAAGGCCCTGGCCACGACGTCGCTAGTTGTCGGTTTTGTGCTAGATTTAACCAGCGCACTATTAAGCGTCGGTACAATTTTGCTTTTCATTACTTTGGCCGAAGGTTTAACTATATAATGCCGTCGGAACAGCCGATGACCGGAGTTCATAAAAAGCACAAGGAAAAAGAAAAGGACAGGCATCCGAGGTCCAAAACCGACGACGAAGCCTCTTCTAGGCCAGTCGCCGGTTCTCAGTGAGGCTCTTTCACAGCCCCTGACACCCCCACTTCCTCAGAGCCACAGGCCGCCTCCAACTCCCACATGGAGACAACTAGGCCTCTGGATACTCAAGGTATTGGGCCTTCGGAAACTAATCCCTCAGATGGGTCCAGAGCCGCTGAGCAGGCATCGGCTTCTTATGGTGTTTTCAGACCTACACAGCTTTATATCAAGCCAACTTCAGCATCCAAGACAAAGTCTAAAACAGTTTTAAAGACAAGGAAACGAGTACAGCATTCTCCAGGACAGACTTCCATGCCTAAGAAACAGATGCTCAAAATGGCCGAAGACCTAATTACTTTGATCAGGGGTTCCCATCCCCCTCCTGATAAGAGGCCTAGGCAAGACATATGATTCCTCTGATCAGGTTTCCATTTCCTCTGACTCCTCTTCAGAACAGGGATACTCTACTCCTCCCTATGAGGATTCTGATGCTGAAGAATCTATTCCTTCAGCTTCTCCTCCTGAGGATTACTCCTTTGGGGAAACCCTGCATACCATGAGGGAGCATTTCCACTGGGAGAGCCAAGATTACTCAGATTCTAAGAAAAGGCTCAGAGACTTTCTTTTACTACCTCAGCACCGACCTCTTGCTATTCCACCTGTTCTAGACATTGTAGATGATGTATTTTCAGAGTCCGGCCTGTCTCCCGACTCTTTACCTCCTACACCTGTTAAGCCAGACAGATACTACAGGGTTCCAGATTCCCATACATTTCTATATAAAAACCCTGCTGCTGACCCAGAAACTATTTCTCAGGGTCCCAAAGGGGTCAAGGTCGCTACTGCAAAAAACCCTGTCCCCTCAGATAGAGATTTCAAGGGCACTGGACAGATGGGGGAAAAAAGTTTACACTTCTGCTACCTTGGCTGTAAGGGCTTTAAATTGTCAGTTTCATATGCTTAAATATCAGCAATACGTAATGTCTCTGCTTAAACAGAAACTGTTGACAAATTCTGAATGTTCTGAGAACAAGGAAATGCAGGATTTATTGCATGCAGCTGAACAAGTGGGAAAGCATACTTTGCAATGTGGTTATGATTCACTGGAGGCCTCTTGCAGGGCTGCTGTAACAGGTTCTGTCATTAGAAGGCATGCTTGGTTAAAGGAACAGACTCTGCCTGATCATGTTAAAGCAAAATTATTGGATGCTCCATTATAGCATGATACTTTGTTTGGTGTTAAGGCAGAAGAGGTGTTGAAGAAAATGGAGGATAAAGCTAAATCAATTCAGACAGTAAAGGATTTCTTACAGGTACAGCCACCCAGATTTAGCAGGAACTGGCCTTCTATGAATTGGTCCTTTCCCGTGTCAGACAGACCACAAAGAGACAGATACAGACTCCCTAGAGGCAGACAACAGCCCCAGGGCTCATACAGGCCCAAACAATGGGGTGCTTCTACCTCCAAAAGCAGAGAAGACAAATCACAGCAGTTTAGGAAGCAGTCCCAATGACTTCCCTCTGCCAATGCCAAGCATTTATCTTTTGGCAGCACCCTTAGGGGGAAAACTAGCACTTTTTTCACAAAATTGGCACATGATCACCCAGGACAAATGGGTCTTAAATATAGTCTCTCAGGGCTACAGGTTCCACTTTCATACCCTTCCAAAGGCAAAAGGTATGCCAGACCTGCCACACAGTCAATGGGCAGAGGCACAAAAACAAGTTTCATCTCTCATGGACATGAGGGCTATTCAGACAGTGCCACAACAAGAGCAGGGACAAGGATTTTACTCAAGACTTTTCTTAGTATCAAGAAAGGACAAAGTATGGAGACCAATTCTGGACCTGTCTATTCTAAATACTTTTCTGGACGTTCCGAAATTCAAAATGTTGACTCTACAGCAGCTTCTGCCCATGCTGGGCAAGAACGCTTGGCTTGTAACTTTGGACCTCAAAGAGGCATACCTGCATGTCCCAATCAGGCAGTCTTGCAGAAGATACCTCAGATTCATAGCTGGCTCAATGCACTACCAATTCTCTGCACTGCCCTTTGGCTTATCTACTGCGCCCTGGGTCTTCACAAAATGCCTGGCACCAGTAATTGCGTTTTGCAGACAAAGAGGAATTCAAATATATCCCTCCTTGGGCGACTGCCTTATTCAAGCAGAGACTACTAAAGCATCTGGCGTTTGTAAAAAGATTACTAATTTGCCTAGGGTACACAGCAAATGAAAAGAAATCAAAACTAGTATCCTCTCAAGAAATAATATTCCTGGGTGCAAGCTTAAATACAACTGCCCAGATGGCTTATCTCACGCTAGACAAACAAAGGCAAGTGACTTCTTACTTCAAAAGCATGGCAACAAAGACCCAGTTATCTGCAAGAAAAATTCTGCAGGCTCTGGGCTACATGGCATCCTGCATTCTGCTAATTCCATATGCAAGACTGCATATGAGGAAACTACAATGGTATCTAAAAAGTGTTTGGACTCAACATTGCCACAGCCTGGAATCATTAATTTCACTCATTCCCTGCCTGCAACAGGAGTTTCGATGGTGGGCCACAGGCCTGTCACCACAACAAGGGACAGCCATTCACTTTACCCACAGCCAGGCAAACACTAACAACAGATGCATCAGATTATGCCTGGGGGGCCCACATGGCAGGACAATGTATTCAGGGCACATGGCCCACAAACCAAAGGCATCTTCACATCAATCAAAAAGAGATGCTAGCTGTACAAAATGCCCTGACAGCCTTCAAGGACCTACTTTATCCAGGACAGCTGCTGATAAAGACGGATAACACCACAGTCATGTGGTACATAAACAAGCAGGTGGTACACATTCCTACCCCCTCTGCAGACAAGCCATGATTTTGTGGAACACAGCATTGACTTACCAAGTACACCTGCAAGCACAATTCCTGCCAGGAAAAACAAATGTTCTGGCAGACAAACTAAGCAGAAACCTCATGGATCCTCACAAGTGGAAACTAGATCCACAAATCTTCAACATGATAACAAGGAAATGGGGATGCCCAGACATAGATCTTTTTGCCTTCCCTCACAACTGCCAACTTCAGAGATTCTGCACAAGGACTTATCACAAACAAGCATGGAAAGTGAATGCTTTGTCATTCAGCTGGAACAACCTTACAGTATATTCCTTTCCTCCACTGCCTCTCCTCTCCAAGGTACTCCTAAAGGTCAGACAAGAGAAGCCACAAATGATACTGATTGCCCTGGATTGGCCACGCCAACACTGGTACCCAATCCTTAGAAGCTTGTCTCAAGGCCCAGCCTGGACATTGCCTCAAATTCCTCATTTACTAACCCAACAAAACAATCAGATCCTGCACAGCCAACTCAGAACCCTAAATCTAGCTGCATGGCGGATAGTGTAACCGTTCAGAATACACCTCTCTCTAAAGCGGTTATGGATGTTATTTTGGAGACCAGGAGGCCCAGCACCTGAAAATCTTATGCAGAAAAATGGAATAGATTCTGTGCTTGGAACCAGGCACAAGGAATTGACACGCTTGTTCCAGATATTCCTCAGATTTTACAATATCTAACTGAGTTGCTGGACAAAGGCCTATCCTTCCTCATCAATCAAGATCCATGCCTCTGCCATTTCAGCTCATTACAGTACGGACCCACCTATTTTTTCACATCCATTGCTTAGGCAGTATCTCAGGGGGGCCAAAAACATAAGACCTCCAAGGAGAGCGCCAATACCTGCATGGGACCTCAATTTTGTCTTGGGGAAACTCACACTGCCTCCTTTTGAGCCAGCCAATACAGCTGAGATTAAATTCTTATCATGGAAAACAGCTCTGCTCCTAGCAATAACTTCAGCAAGAAGAGTCTCAGAGTTACAGGCATTAATGGCTGTGGAACCTTTTATTATCTTCCATCCGGACAGGGTTTCTCCAAGGACAAACCCAACATTTATGCCTAAGGTAGTGTCCAGTGTGGCTCTTAACCAAACCATTCATTTGCCTACTTTTTACCCAAACCCACAGAATAAAGGGGAGAGACTTCTGCATTCTTTGGACATACACAGACAGCTACGCTTCTACTTGGACAAAACTAAGGCTTTCAGAAAGACTGAGCAACTTTTAGTGGCATATGCTGCAGGATCACAAGGAAAGGCCATCTCAGAGCAGTCTATTTCAAAATGGATAGGACACTGCATTCGTTTCTGCTATTCACAACATGACAAATCAGTGCCTAAGGGCATTAGACCTCATTCTACCAGGGCAGTAGCCACCTCAGCAGCCTTACTCAGAGGAGTACCAACCAAGGATATTTTGGAGGCTGCAACCTGGACTTCAGTGCACACTTTTACTAAGCACTACCACTTACCTCTTTACTCTAAATCCAGAGCAGGCTTTGCCACTGCAGTTCTGCAGGGCCTTATAGCCACTCCTAATTCTATTTAGACCCAGCCGCCCAACCTCAGCTTTGGGATTCAACCCAAGGATAATGACTGCAACAGTGAAACACGATGAACATAGTACAGTTGTGTACCTACCATAAATGTAGATGTTCGAGTGTATTCACTGTTGCAGTCCAGGTTACCCATCCACCATCCCCCTTTCTTTGCTGGAACTTATCTGTACTTCTCTATTCTATACAACCTATGTGGTGTATTTGCTTGTAGATGAAGGTATTGTTTATTTTAGTGCATGCTTTTATAAGCAATTTTTTTTAGCCTACCCTTTTGAGGGCACCTGACATCTGGGGCAAGAAAAACTGAAGAAAATGGCGTCGGCTGCATCTTTTATACCCCTGGTGCACTGACGTCAGGGAAGAGGCAACAGCAACCGACGCCGGACCAGGACTTTGGAATTCAGGCCGACTGCGGGTAGCCTGCCAGCAGGATAACCCAAGTGTAATGACTGCAACAGTGAATACACTCGAACATCTACATTTATGGTAGGTACACAACTGTACTTTCTGTCCATCCGCCGAACAGAGAGTCCTGTACGATGGACAGATACGGGAAGCGTGTCTTTTCTTCAGCAGCTTTTACTCTTAGGTCAGTGAATTATTTGTCCCATTTCACCCATCTTCAGCGGGATCTCCTGAAAGAGCTAGGAGATACCCTGCAGGATCCTACAGCTGCGGGAGCTACAGATAGAGTTGCTTCTCAGCTTGTGACCTTATCTTCGGTAGTTAATGCCTCCATGCGGCTTATTTCCTATGCAGCCGATGGAGCGAGGGGGGCTGTAGGCACAGGAGTCACCTTACGGAGACATTCCTGGATGCGTCTTTGTCAATTTGTGGAGCCCTTCAAGTCCTCCTTTACTAATGCCATCTAAAGGGGTGTTAGTAAAGGAGCCCTTCAAGTCCTCCTTTACTAACGCCCCTTTAGATGGCTCCTCCTCGTTCGGTCTTAAGGTAAAAGAGACTCTCACCAGATGCAAGCAGGATGGCAAGACTCTCTCTGCCATGTGAGTACATTTTTCCACTCCTACTAGACCTTATCCCAAAGGTCAAAAAGGTGGAAAAATGTCGTTCCGGAAATCCCAGGGAGTTTTGCCTGATGCACGTGGTGATTTTTCCTCTCTGGGCAGGGGGGGGGGATAATAATAATGGGAGACGCCACCATTGTGGCAGAGGAGGTCCGCAGAGTCAGGGCGACAGAGATATGTTCTCTGGTAGGCCCTTCCAGCACTCCTGAAAGGAGGCCAGCCTGTCCACCTCTGGAGGCAGTCGGGGGAAGATTGTCACTGTACCCAGAAACCTGGCAAAGTATCACAAAAGATGCATGGGTCGATCTTATCCAGGGGATACAATATTTCTTTCTCCATGCCACCTCCCGCAGAAAAAAAAAATCCATCCCAGATGTGCCACCCAATCTGAGGGAACCAAGCAACCCTTGAAGTTCAATGTTTGCTAAAAAAACGAGTCATCCATGAAGTCCCCGCAGACCAAATCTGGTCCGGAACTTACTCAAGGTTCTTTTTAGAAACAAAGAAAATGGGGAACTGGAGATCCATTTTGGATCTCAGCAGACTCAACAAGTCTGTCAAGAAGATAAAGTTCCAGATGGTGACACTGTAGTCCATACTACCCTTCCTGAGAAAGGACAATTGGATGTGCTGCATCATTCTCCAGGATGCGTACTACCATATCAAGATGGACAGGTGATCCAGGAGATTTCTACGCTTCCGGCTGGGAGCCAGTCACTACCAGTTCAGAGCTCTGCCCTTTGGCTTCGCCACAGCTCTCAGGGTGTTCACCAAATGCATGGCAGTAGTTATGGCTCATCTGAGGCATCTAGGATTCCGGGTGTTTCCATATCTGGACGACTGGTTCCTAACCGCCACCGCCGTGCATCGATTAACCGAGACAAGGGACACCACAATCCGCCTCTGCTCTCAGCTAGGCAGCACTATAAATTACAAAAAATCTGCCTTGCTGCCCTGTCAATATATTACATTTATAGGGGCAGATCAAGATACCAAAGACATGATAGCAGAATTGCCTGAGGAGAGGGTGTCGACCATTCGACACCAGGTTGCAATTTTACTAGGGAGGAAAAAGACTCAAGCAAGATTTGTTCTGAAGGTCCTGGGCTCAATGGTGGCAGCAATACACATGAGGTTATTACAGTGGCTCCTGTTTGCTCAATGGTCCTTGCAAGATCTACCCATGTCCCATGAAATTCTCATCACGGAGACCTGCAAGAAGGACCTAAAATGGTGGCTTCAGACTACACAGCTGACAATAGGCAGACCGTTCATCCTCCCGCAACCCGTAGCCACAATGACCATGGACGCTTCCCAGATAGGATGGGGGGTCATTATCTAGGACAGACTGTTCATGGGACTTGGCAACAACGAGTACCACTTGCACATAAATGTCCTAGAGATGAGAGTGTTGCTCCTGGCGTTGCAAGCACTTCCCAGCTCTCTCCCCACGGGGACAATTGCAATTAAGACGGACAACATGTCAGTAGTATGGTACATCAACAAGCAAGGTGGAACCAGATCCTACCTCTTGTGTTGAGAGGCTGTAAGAGCGTGGCAATGGGCAATGTCTTCCCAACACTTTCTGATTGCGAAGCATATTCCAGGGAAATCCAGCGTGATAGCGGACAAGCTAAGCAGGGCTATCCTTATGCCTCACGAGTGGTCCCTGAAACAGGATATTTCAAACCTGATTTTTCGCAAGTGGGGCCAGCCTTGCTGCGATCATTTTGCCACATCCATCAGTGCCAAATGCAGCAGCTATTTCATAGGTAGGTACTAGGCTACTTCCCCTAGGGCATTTATAAGCCTAGCCAGAATGTGTTGGCTTTGCCTCCCTTTTAGACTAGATTCCTGAGCCTCTGTCCAGCAGGGCCATAGAAGTGATCCCAGGAGTAAATTTACGAATTCCCATACACTCATCAAGATTTCTCTTGAAGAGGGTCAGTGAGGGGCTCTGCCTAACATGGTCTGGGATTCTATTCCAGAGCGAGGGAAGCCTTTGGGATATGAATCTATCCCTCCAGCATGTCTTGTTTATTGTTGTGCTAAGGTCTAAATCCTTGGAGCATGTAGCTCTAATGGATTTGGTTTTCTTGAGGTGGAGCATGTCCAACAATTCCGGGTTAGACATGGCCTTGAACGTCAGGCAGAGATTGCCTCTGATAAGGCGGTAAGCAACTTAGTAGAGCTGTAGCTTCTTTAGTCGAGCTGCATAGGACATTTGTTTGAGGCCTACAATCCTCTTGGTGAGGTATTTTTGAGGTCTCTCCAGCTGTTGCAGGTGTTGGGTAAGGTACATCCCAAATGGGGCATTGTACTCAATTAAGGGCCTGATGAGCGATGAGTAGAGAGCCACAATGACCTCTCTTGATCTAGATGTGAACCCTTTTGTGATTAGGTGAGCTATATATAGTGGTTTTTCTAACCACTTTGGCAATGTGATTGTCAAAGGAGAGATTAATATCTACTTGGGTCCCCAGATCCCTAATTACTTCTTCGGTACTTAGTTGGTTACCTCCTATGTGGTAGTTTGTGGGCACTTTGTTTTTCCCAAAGGGGATGACAGTGCACTTTTTGGCATTTAGCTTGAGGCCATGCTTCTGACAGTAGGTATCCGTCTCCGTAAGGCCCTTCTGGAGGATGCTTGTGTCAGCCGGAGAGTCTGTTATGGCTCCCAGTTTGCAATAATCTGCGAACTTGGTAAGCCACAGTCCTCCCGTGTTGGCCTGTACCTCAGAGATGTATATACCGAGCAAGAGGGGTCCCAGGACTGAGCCCTGTGAGATGCCACTTGTAATCGGTTTAGAGTATGACATGGCACACGTGACTCTGACCATGTGAGTTCTATCCCTGAGCCAGTTTGCAACCCATCTTGTGACATATGAGTTAATATTTAAGCTAGTAAGCTTATTTGTGATGCCAGAGTGGGGTATTGTGTTGAAGGCCTTTGTGAGGTCTAGGTAGGCTATGTGGACTACCTTTCCCTCATCTATGGCTTTGGTAACTGTTTCGAAGAAGTCAGCTAGGTTTAAGAGGCAAGATCTGCCTTTAACAAAGCCAAATTGGGTAGGGTCCAGTGTTTGGAGGTTCCCAATGTCTTTGTTTATGAGGTCCATGATGATGTGCTTCATAGCCTTGCAGACCAGGCTTGTCAGGCTTATAGGGCGATAGTTCCCTGGATCCATTGTGGCGCCGCCTTTGTGGAGCGGGATCTTTGAAATAGGTGTAGTAAATGGATCCCCCCACCGGGACAATCACCCAGGGATGCACTTGTTCATGATTGGCTCCCAGGACTTCTGTATGCCTTTCCCCCCATTCTCTCTGATACCCATAGTTCTTCAGAAAGCAAAATCGTTGGGTTGCAAGCTAATACTCATTGCCCCCTTACTGGCCTCATCAGATCTGGTTCCTGTTTCTATGGCCCCATCTTCAGGAGGAGCCTTGGATTCTGGACCTAGTTCCGGATCTACTGATGCATCAACCGGTCACACTCAACCCTTCCTTACAGACCCTCAAGCTGACAGCTTGGTTCCTCCACTTCCCATCTTAGCCAGGCTTCCTGACATCTCCCCTGCAGTACAACATATTTTAATTTCCTTTCACAAATCCTCTATGAGAAAACTGTATATTAGCAAATGGAAATGGTTCTCTTGTTGGGGAGCCAAAAACAGTATTGATCTTTTTACTGCACTTATTTCAAAGATCCTCGAATTCCTCACTGAAACTTTTAACTACGAAGCATCAGCAGCAACTATCTGAGTTCAACTGGCTGCTATTTCCAACTTTCATGTGGAAGAAATGGGTTCCAACGTTATGTCCCACACACTATGCAAAGCTTTTCTGAGGGTACTATCTTTTTGAGACTCCCAATAACAGAACCACTTCCTCCTTGTGATCTAAATTTAGTCCTAGCTGCCTTGATTCTTCCTCCGTTTGAACCGGCTAATTCTTGTTCTCTAAAATTTTGGACTTGGAAAACGATTTTCTTGATCGCCATTACCTCAGCTAGAAGGGTATCAGAATTACAAGCTCTATCCATTTGTCCCCCTTATTTAAATTTTCACAAAGATAGGGTTTCTCTCAGAACCAACCCTTCCTTCCTACCAAAAGTTTGCACAGAGTTCAAGCTGAATCAATCAGTAGAACTACCTGTATTCTTCCCGAACCATGGCAACAAGGCAGAGTATAAACTCCACCAACTGGATGTTCATAGACAGTTACATTTTTACTTGCACAGGACACCGGAAT